>NW_017307011.1:346078-381013 GCF_000935625.1 Nanorana parkeri
CCCCCCCAATGTTTAAGTTCCCCCCCCTTCGTTTACGCACATATAAACGTCGCATGCGCCAGCGCGCGAAAATGACAATTGGGCTACACGTTACGTATCGTCGCGAACGTCGCAGTGAGAGCAATCATTTTAGGGCCATCAATCGCTGATAACACTAAACTGATGAGCGGTAAAAGCTTTTAATGCGGCGCCTATGGCCAATTTTGGGTAATGTATTTTTTTTGAGGTTTCGCGCGCATGCGCAATTTTAAGTCTTTTATATTTTACCAAAAAATTTGGTAATAATAAAAGGTTTTAGAATTTAATATAGGGGGAACTGTTTTTTTTTTTTACTGAAAAATGGCCTGGATGGGAAGGGGATTTAACACCCCGGATGTCAACTGGTTAAAGGACCCCTTTCTTAACAAAATTGACTAAATTGTTAGTTATTGAACAATAAACACACTGTGAAAAATAACTGCCCTCATGCATTTAAAACCCAGTTGTACATCCTTGACCGTCACCAAATGTTTCCTGTAAAACAATATCAATCTCTGGTATTCTAGTGGGAGAATTTGCATCACCACATCATCTCTACTGGATTTAGGTCTGGTTTCTGTCTAAAGCCGGCCATACACCTATAGATTATCTGCAGATTTCCTATTTTCAGATGGAAAAAGTGCAACAGATTCCTCCATCTACAATACACTGTGTGGATGGAGGAATCTCCCACTGGGCCAAGCCTCAGTATCTTGCTAGTCGGCCCTGCTAGCTGTCAGAATACCTGAATAATCTGATTGGATGCAGGCATTGTTCAGGTATTTTGAGAGCCAGCGGGGCTGACTTGCAAGATACTGAAGCTTGGCCCAGCGTGAGATTCCTCCATACACACAGTTTAGTGTACATGGAGGAATCTGTTACACTTTTTCCATCTGACCATACAAAATCTGCAGATAATCTATAGCTGTATGGCCAGCTTAAACCTATCCAAAGCTTTAATTTGCAGCTTGTTTTCCATGATGACACCCTAAAACGGACTGTTTAAGATGCCGTGCCTAACCAAATCTGTGCAGTGCTTTCCTGCAAAGTTTGTCTAAACAATGAGGATTTTAAATATATAGAACAAGACTTCTCTGATGCCACAAGTAACATCAGCCATTTAATTGGCAAATAGTTATATAGTTTAATTGTACAAGTATATTTTTGAGGAAGGAGAAGGCGATACATAGAAAGACACACACCTTAAAGAAGAACTACAGCTTTAAAAATATATAAAACTTATATTGGGTTAGCTTGCCACCATGTAAATGGTCATCCGTGTGTGGCAAGGTCAGCTGCCCACAAATCACAAATGTCAGTTGTATAAAATCAAGTTTATGTAGGCTCAGCGTGTGCCGCACAGCCCCACCTAGAGTCCACCTATCACCCACCATTGTCTGAATTGTAGGGATAAAACAGGTCAGAGAGGGGCAGACTGTGCTGCACATGCTGATAGGTCCCTGATGTTCCCCTTGGCTTGCATCCGCTTGTCCATCTAACGGGAACATCAAGTTCCCGCCAGCTTTTGCCACACAGTCCCGCCTACAGTTAGCCGTTCACTGACATGTTTTACATACCTTGGGCTTATTCATACAGATTAAGCCCGTGGTGGGTGAAACATCAAAGCGGGGCAGACTAAAGGTGGGACTATATTGTAAATCTGGCATGCACCCGATGTTCCCTTAAAAAGTGACATTAAAGCTCCTCCCCACCCTGATTTAAGGACTTACCTTATGTGATGCCTTTTGATCTGAACAGCTTTTCCTTCCACTCGTTTTCCAAAGTCCTTCCAGCACTGGTGCAGGTCTCTGATCCAACGCAGACTCCTCAGGTCCTACGGTGTCTGTCCAATGTGTGCGCTCCCAGGTGCTTCCATTCAGCTTCTGTGCCGCTCTCCTCTCCGACGCTTTGGACTGCGCATGCGCCCGCCCACACTTTCTCCTTAACAGTGTTCAGGAGCCGGGACTTCTGCAGCTTGAGTGAGCGGCGCCGACACAGGTAAGTTTGTTGGTACTTGCCAACATCTTTTTTTTTTTTTATGTTGGGGCATAGATCTACTGCTTACTAGCTGTGGATATATGACAAAAAAAAGGGACTACTTTGAGCTTGACAAGTGGATGGTAGGACGGAGCGGCATTATTTGGACATTTGTTACTTTAAACAGAGTTAGAAAATTCACAGAAGAAATGAGATAAAAGGGAGTTACCTTTAGGAATCTGCTCAAACTGGTCACAAGCCTCCCACACACTGCCTGTGGATACCAGCTGTGCCTGTGTTAGACTACAAAGTGAGAAACATGAGAATCATGGTATAAACACTAAATCATGCACAGCAGCCATAGCATATGATATCTGCAGCTCTCACATTATACCTTTGTATACGAGAATTTAAGATCACTTCTAGGAGTTGCATGGTGCCCTCTATCACGTCTGCTACTGCTTCTCTAACTGTCTTTCGGAGGGTTATACCTGCACACAAAGAACATGCAATTTAGTATGGAAAATACATAATTTAAAGAGGAACTCTAGGATACTTGCACAACCTCTCTCTCACATGTTTGTATTGTTGTCTGTTATAGCTATGTAGATATTAGAACAGGAAAACTAACAACAGGTAGCAATAAAAAAAAAACATTTTTAGCAGTTGGGGAAGGCTTAGATCTTCTGTTTTTATTCTTGTGTAGTCACCGGGACAGGATATCAGGGGAAATCTCCTTATGAGGACAGAGATGGCAAAATCTTGATAGGGGCTCCAACCCTTTACTACTTTAATCGAAACCATAAGTTCCACTTGTATGTTATGTAAAGATATGCATGTCATTTAAAAAGAGTGACAAACTAAAAAAGCACTAATGCTATAATGGCACTATGCTAAAATCATAGACTCCTCTCAGCTTACCTTAACTGCCTCCGGGCCGGCCGTAGAAAAACGGCCAGCCCGAAGCTCTCTAGATCTGAGCGGGCGTCTCTAGACGTCCGCTCAGACACGCCCCCTCGCGCGCGCGAGAATTGTAGTCCATCACAGGAGTGAGCTTTGGAGCGGTGGCTACCTTACAACACACACAGGGACCATGTGAAACAGAAGTAGCCGCCCTCCAGAAAGAAGGACAGTGTGAGCGCCGAATCAGAGATGATTTGAGGACATACAGCCGAGTGATACACAAATAAGATACATTTTTGTTAATAGTTAGGGGACATGAATGCATTTTCAAGATTTAACTCGAGTTTAGTGTCACTTTAAAGCCAATCGTTTTGTTTACAGCAAATCTAAGGTATTAGTGCTATTATGATTCTCCCAATGCATTTTAACACATTTACCTGCAATGTGTTCTTTTTCACATATATTGTGATTCTTTAAATACATTTTATGCATCTTTATTTGCAATTAATTTTTTTTACCATATACCATTTCATTCCATGTGTTCATTTATTTATGATGAAATGTTATGCGATTCATGGATACAATTAATTTTATCATCTCATTTTGTGTTTTTAGGTCTGTTTTGTTGCTCTAGTGAAGGGGGGAGTGTTTTGTTTTTTGTGTGACCAAATTTTAAACAATTTAAGTACCTCGGACTCTTTCACCTTTTGGTTTGGTGCCTATTTCTGTACATATACACGTTTTTTGGGAACAGGGCTGCTTCTGGTGCAATGTGTTCAGAACAAAAACTCCCAAATTCTTTCAGGCAGCCATTTTGGTGTGTTTTGCATAAAGTGCTTTGTTTGTTTGCTTGGTGGTGTCTTCTAAGAATGGCATACACTTTGGGAACACATTTTATGACAACCCAACAACAGTACAAAGTGTGCAAAGGGCACCAATGTTATCACTGTTATCAGTTTAAGGAGCATAATGGTCTACTGCTTACCTTGATTCTTGGGCAACGAGTAATATAAGGTTGAAGCTGCTAAAATAGCATTGAGAAGCCCATCACTTAACTTTTGACAATCCTGGTAAAAAAAAAGGAAGACTAGTATAGTAAAGAAAGAAACTATTACGTTTTAGTAAAAGGTTCTGTATACTACAAGTATTGCACTACGGTTCTAATATGGCTTGCAGTATTTAAAAATGGTCAGTTTGGAACAAGTAGATTTCCATTTTTATTAGAATTCAGAGGGTTTTATGCTGCTTTGACATAAATGTATGGGTAGCCAAGATTCTGGGTAATATGCAGAGAAGCCAGCATTATTGCTCCTCCAATAGAGTGTTGGTAATGTGTGGTGGATGCACTAGCAAGAGTCTGGGTAACATGTAAAGGATCCAGTATGAGTGTCACAACAGCAGAGTCCAGGTAATATATTACAGATTAGGCATCAGTGCTGCACAAGCAGGGCCTGGGTTATGTGTGGTGAATCTAGTATAAGTGCTATACCTGCACAGTCTGAGTCTTGTGAGGCAGATCTAATATACATGCTGCACCAATAAATTTTGGGTAATGTATGTTGAATGTCGTATGAGTGCTACATCAGTACAGCCTTTAAGGTAGATAGAGTGCAAGTGCTGCACTAGCAATGTCTGTGAAATGTATGGATCTAGTATGAATGCTCATCCAGCACAGTCTTAGTAACATACACTTGATCTACTCTTAAGTGCTGATCCAGCACTTGATCTAGTGCAAGTGCTGACCCAGAAGACTGGGTAATATATGGTGGATCTAGTATGATTGCTGCACCAGCAGAAGTTCATCAAAGTATACTTGATCTAATACGAGTACTGCACCAGCAACGTATACATATTATAGTATGTCTGTATACTTGATATAGCATGAGTGCTGCACCAGCAGAGCCCCAGCAATGTATACGGTACATATTATAGCATAAGTGCTGCACCAGCTGAGTATCAGTGATGTATACTTTATCTAGAATGAGTGCTGATCCAGCAGCATCTATAGGAAATGTTCAGAGTTCTATCTCAATCTCTAGTATACACACAAGGAATAACTTACTTCTTCCGATGGCAATGGAGGCTTGGAGTAAGCCAGGCTAATTTTAGTGGCCTCTTGAGAAGTTGCTTTAATTGCTTGTCCTGAGAAGGAGAAAGCAGAACAACATCAAACGTATATCCTCTGTATAAAGACCCAACAATCCTGACATAAAACCTATCTTATAGGCTTTGTATATACAACATAGTTTTGCTCAGATCTATTTTACATAAGAACAGAAGATATTAAAGATAAAAAGGAATGAATGCAGGCAGAGATTTTTGCTGACTTGAATGCGCTAAACCCTGTTGAGAAGTCAGCCTGGCATCCACCTCTAATGGTAAATAATATGATCAATCATTAGACTCTACTCAGCTATGAGAAACAGAAGGAGCAAGGAATGGATGATTTTCTTACAACTAATGGCATTCACAGTTACAAAAGATTAAAAGGTAGAATTTTTTTTTATCCAAGGAACTGGTCAAACTACTATTGCGGGCTTAGGAAGAATTAGATTTTTCTAAATTTTCAGTCAGCCGGAGGGTTTGTGAGACGTTAAAATTGAAGTACATATCTCAGCCCCACCTTTCTTAATTGTGATAGGCTACGTTCACACTATGTGCAGAGTTTTTCCCAAACAGAAAAATGCAGGTCACCGCTAGAACGCGTGGAAAACAATTTTTTTCCATGTGCCCCATGCTGCAGAAAATGGATTTTACCCAAGTGCATTAGATGGCACCGCAGCACAGAAGTGCAGCACACCACACTGCCTTGTGGAGACCTGAATGGAGTGTACACACCAAAAAAAGTTAAAAGGAAAAAGTAAACAGTGTGATGCACTGGGACAGGACATTACACCGATCACCCACCAGACCTGTGAAAGCACACTACTTCATACGCTAAGGCCTCAGTCACATGGATGTGCACGTTCGTACACACACCTGCGCCCAGGAGGGATAAATGTGTGTGGCAGCATCCAGCTGCCTGTACAACTCAATAGCAGGACGTGGCTATGTGCCAACCCAAACTTGCACATATGCACAAGCACGGATGCATGCCCTTGGATGCAGACTGCCTGCCGCTCCTGTTCCGAGCACAAGTTTCTGCAAGCAGGTACACACTGTACGGTTGTGCACATACATGTGAGCGCATTTAGCAAGCTGCCTGGAGTGAATATTGCCTTAGTTTTTTTCTCCATTATAGGAAACATTGGACAATACAATTTTTCCTTTCTGTAGTCCATCTGGGTGCTCTTCCTGAAGATTATGGAGGAGCCTGCTGCAACCAGAAACTTTAAACATACAATTTGCAGACTGTGAACAGTAGAGCTGCAGCTAACGATTATTTTCAAAATCGATTAGTTAGCCGATTATTAAGTGCGATTAATCGGTTAATCGGATAAACAATAAAATAAAACATTTTAAATGGCTCCAGTGATGGACTACTAGTTTGTATTGAGATTGCACTCCATCACAGGAGCAAGCTCGGAGCGGTAGAAGTAAAAAAGAAAAGAAAAAAAAAATAGTGGTGTGCAATATAGTGAAAAGGAAAGTGTAAAATTATACAGCAATGAATGCAGAATCGGGCTATAGAGGACTACAAATCCCAGCAATAGTACATTATAGTGATGATCGAAAAAAACAAAGCGCTAAGGGTAAATGTATGTGCAAAAAGTGAACAATATGTTTTCTGGCGTGGCCAGTCTAAAACCTAATAAAGTGTGTGAAACAAAAAACTCACTACAAATAAACAAAAACACTCTAACCATGATGCACTAGACAATTATAACAAAAAAAATCCATTCCAATGAATGAAATAATTAAAAACACATATTCTATTAATTCATTTATTCTAACTACCACCTCTCTCCAGAAGCGCAGATATTTATGATATTTCTCATAGTGGGGTCTAATGCAGTGTTGTTGTTTTTTCTCTGTTGGGTCTCCTTGTCTGCAATTCTGGTTTGTATTTGTATATTACAACCAACAGGACAAATCAAACTGCACTTATGATGAGAACGTGAGCAGAGTTTACCTGCAGCAGAAACAACAACAATATTCAGAGCATCTAGGCATCTAAGCAGCTGAAGTACTTCCTATACAGGTGGACCTTGGTTTTACCCTCCCCTACTTCTGCTCTAAGGTGGTGAGAGGTCTCACTGACCAATGGGAAGGTTCCAAAAGCAGAAGATGGTGGAGCTATGCTCAATTTTTACAGGACAATGAATATTAGTATATATCTATAGGTGCCTGGATCTACTGCAAAGGTAACCTCTGTTCATGCATTTGCCCAGTTTGATAAGTATCCTGCCTTAGAATTAGACCGGAGTTCTTCTTTAAAGGGTAAGTGCACTTTGCTTGTTTACATACTGCAGCGGGACATTGCTTTCTCCTAAGGGTGCCTGCGCAGTACATCCCTATTGACTTCTAAGAGAGCTCATCTCCCACCCAGGAGACAAAGTTAGATGAGCACCATAGAAGTCAATGGGGATGAAGTGTTTGTATCTTTTAGGAACTGTATATAAGAAATGATGCATATTTTATAGTGACAACATTTGCTAACAGTCCGTTAGGGTTTACTAGAATAGTATCAAATAAAGCAGCCCTTCCTTCCTCCTTCGTGTTAGCTATCTAAGCTTTACACACTGGTGCCAACACCCAATCCGGTCTTATCTTGGGCACTAACCTGCAGCCTTCATATGTATGCTGGGTGTGGCAAATGCTGCTATATGGTCGACAACGGTGACTATACTAAAATCTCTCTATGGCAAGACAGTTTGTCCCATATTAATGGCCCCCCTCCCCATACATCTTTATTCAGAGTGGAGACCCTCATAGATCATTGCATTGCACACATTCCTCCCACGCTCCCTTTGGTAATAACCTCGTGCACAGAACATTGAGATCATTCAGAAAGGGTCAATTAAAAAAAATTCCAGGAGCACTTCTTTAATTACATTATCAATGTGCGTTAATATTTTAAATACTTGTTTCTAAATAAAGTTTGTAATTCTGAATGTAAACAGGAGCAGCCACATTTACTCATTCCATATGCAGGTTCTGCTTCCTGCTTTGCAATGCTACACCTTTTTACAATTCAAGTCTATGGGTCAGCTGACTCAATGCACTCCCTTGTCTCAACAGGCTGCAAGCACTGAGCTCCTTCTGTTGGCGATCTACAAGTCAATAGATTTAACATCAAATCTAGAGAAAAGGAAAGGCCTATGTTGATTGCCTTTTGTTCATTTTAGTTGGGGTTGCATTCCAATAAAAGTCCATGGATATGAAAAAACCATTTGAATTAGGGTCCATTCACACCACATCCAGCTCATCTCCAGACCAGATTGTTTCCAGACCCAAAATGCATCCCAATGTATCCCTATGCTATTTTTTGCCTCTGTTCACACCAGTCCGTTCCAGAACAGACCAGAAAAATACTGAAGGTCTCATTTTGTCTGGTCTGGAATGCACTGGAACTGCGGGCAGGTTCAAACCATTTTCCGGACCAGATCTGATCCAGAAAATGGTGTGAACCCGCCCTTACGTCAGAAAATCCAGTTCTTATGGCGTATACGACCAGAGTTCACAATTTCTTACCCAGTGTTTCCCAGAACTGTGGATTGAAGTTGCTGCCTTCTCTGGATTCACCATCTGCACAAAGAGAGACAGAATCACTTTCAGTCCATGTGTTTTGCCAGTGACCGATTGGTCCAATTCATCATCTTGCGAACACTGGTGTGAAGTTCAATGTGTAACAAACATTTACACAGCATTTCACAAGCTTCAAACAGAACTCCAGGGATTTTTTTTGTTTGGAATAGCCAGAGGTCAGATAAATTACTTCTAATGACGACTATCCTATTGCTGGATCACTGCTGTGTATTGTACAAATAGCAGTCTCATTCATCAGACACTACACACAGCGTTCATCTTCTGGTGCAGTGACTAAGAGTTCCAACTCCCATACAGTGCAGGGATCATTTTTCTTCACTTCCTGTCCTGAAGACTCTGCAGGAAGTGAGGAAGGATATATTTCCCAGGTGAAGGCAATCCTGTCTTAGCTGTAACAGGAATAAATGTCCCCATTGGAGGATTGTCCCTCCATTCCTGCTCTAGTAACATCATGGCTGGCCATACGCTATACAAACGGATTGTAGAATCTCCTTTAGATCTACCAAAATTGTGTACTAAGGAGGATAAATGTAAACAACCCAATCAAATAGTATCCAATAAGGCAGGCCCTTGCAGGACATAGCTGATGGCAGATGTAAAGGAGATTGTACAATCAAATTATATAGTGAAGGGACAGCTTCCCAGGGGCACAGACCTCACGGTGGGTCTATCCCCTCATTGCTATCCAAATGTTAAAATTAAAATAAAAAATCCTTTACTGATTCTTTAAAACTAAACACAATAAAGGAGAATTTCAAACCTCTGCTGGGTTCTTTCTGCTGTTTATGGAGATTCCCATTTTCTGTCCCAAGGACATGACAGGAAGTGTAGAAAAACTCCACCGTGCACAGTTGCAACCTAAACAAGTATCCCTACTCGAAGATTTCCCCTCTGTCTGACCCTTAAAAGAAAACAAGGCATGTTGGGAGTTGTAGTTCCCCAGCACGTGAAGGGTCACTTTCTGCTCAGAGCTATCTGGTACAGGAAGAGTCAAGGCTTCCATCACTACTGACAGCAGCAGAGGACATGTGCTCACCAATCACTGTCCATCATGTCCTATTCCCCTCCACCCTATACATCAGTCTATTGCTGTGCATGTATCCATCACAATAAAAGAAAGCAGAGCCCGGACTCGCCTCTCAGTTTCCCCAACACAGCACGCAGATTGTCCACCAGCTTCTGTAGCGGCTCCATATTTCCCCGGAACCACTGCTGACCTAACGCAAGAGTCAGTCGGAAGACTAACATGAGCAAACCCGCACGTCATTTCCGATACAATCGAGTTTAAAACAAGGGCTAGAAAGTGCGGTAACCATCGAGTTTAACATAAAGGATAGAAAGTGTGGTAACCATGGAGGCGGAGTACGACTTATTTAAAGCCGAGTAATTATTTATCTTTCACTACTCTGAGGAATATTTTTCATAGACCAAACAGACAGCTGTGTTCAGTGCACACCAAACTAACCCATTTTCTGATTTTCGTTAGACCTCAACTGCTATATAGTTATTCACTTTTTAAAGGGCAAGTAAGTGCAAAAGCAACATTTGTGTCTGTAGAGCCATGTTTTCGTTTTGAATAGGGACTGGTAAAACATCTGCCACTTTAGTTTTTGCTGCTTGTGTACTGTTATAGAAATGTCCCTTCACTTCCTATGACCTGTGAAATTTATTTTCGCTTCCTGTGTTGCCCTGTGACAACAGGACGTTAGAGTAAATTTCCCCAAAGTGAAACACTGTATTTCAAACGGCCATCTGCAAAAAAATTCTAACCGTGTATACCCAGCTTGAGACAGGTGTCCCCATTGGAAGATTTCCCCTTACCTCTTGCTCTGGGGACATTTTAGATTTCCCCTCACTTTATTTATAGAGGACAATGGTCACCAATATAAATAGAGGGGTGAATCTCCCCAATGGAGACTCGGACAGCAACACAAACTGGACAGAGGGTCTCACTCAAGGGTGGGCATTTCAAGGAGCCACGTAAGAAACTGGACTGTTGAGTAGGGCTGAACTAATAGGGTTTAGCCCTCCACAGCAGTTCCAGTTTCTCATGAATAAGGCAAGGTGCCGCATAGCGCACCTACTGTGCTAGACAAATGTCACATTCAGTGCTTTATTAAATGCTTAAAGAGCAGGTTGTTAAACCCCATTCCTGTCCAGGCATTTTTTTAAACTTTTTTTTTTTGCACTTAACTTTATTGCTATCACATAGGGGACTAAGAAGTCTCCTATGTGACAGCAAATTTACAGTGACAAGTCCTTTTTATGGAGACATCAGGGGTCTATAAGACCCCTAATGTCACCTAGGGACCCCCAAAGAAGCTGATGAAAAAGAGATCAGCTTCTCTCTGGCTACAGAAGCTGCAGAAACAACAGCTGGAGGCGGAAGTGATGTAATACACATCACATCCACATCCCTTCCATCTCCATTCACAGAGCCGCCGTGCCAGTCCCAGGTCCGCACGTGGCACAGCGGAGCCTGGGATAGGCGACAGGGGCGACGCACACATGCAGACAATGTACAAGCAAATGCTTATATGTATACAGCCATCGCCAGCTGCTTAACTTATAGTCGGTTTCACACATGTGTGCGCATGAGTGGAAGCTGGGAAAGCATGTTTTAACCTCCCAGGTGGCAATCCCGAATGTGGCTCAGGGTTAATTTTCAGTACCAAAAGCGGTAACCCTGAGCCACACTCGGGATTATACGGTAGTGCCACTTACATTGTCCGTATGAGCCCCGCTGTGTCCTCCGGCCGATGCCGGCATCCGTCTTCCGGGTTCCTTCCCTGCGAGCGCCGGCGTCGCAGGGGGGCGGAATCGGCGGGAATTTCAAAAGTGAAAACATGACATACACCTACAATACATTGTAATCTGTATGATTATATTAATGTATCAAACCATTCCACCTCAGTTTTGTCCCTAGAGCTTTGTCCAGTGCCCTGCCTGCACTTTTACAGTTCTTTCTGTCTAGAGACTTGAGAGCGTCCATGGGATCCGAAAAGCGTCCCCTTAGGTCAAAAGCTGTTTTGGACCAGCTAGAAAACAGCGATAGTGATTTAGAATCACTTGTAGAATTGAGCGATAGCGATTTGTTGGGAAATTCGTCATCGGACACTGAAAGTGACGACAGTGACGATTCTGCCACTGAGCTCAGTGATGTGCAAGATTGATAGTCTATTGACTGTGGTACGGATCAGGCAGCGCCCCCAAGATTCCCATTTACTGGAGCATCTGGTATGAAAGTAGACGTTGAACACGACAACCCCTTTGCACACTTACAATTATTTCTGACCGATGAGGTTATTGAAGAAATAGTTACTGAGACAAACCGGTACACAGAGCAACAATTAGCTACTCTGCATCGGAAGTTTTCAAGAAGCAGAAAGTGGGAACCAGTGACCAAAGATGACATCTGGAAATTTCTGGGCCTGATAATACTTCAAGGAGTGGTGGGGAAACCCCTGCAGAAGTGGTATTGGACAACTAATAAATTACTTGCCACTCCATTCTTTGGCATGGTCATGTCAGAGTATAGGTTTACCCTCATCATGAAGTTTTTACACTTCGCAAACAACGAAGAATTTTATGAAACTACTCATCCTGCACCAAAACTAAAGAAAATTTGGAAAGTATCTCAAATGATTCTATAGAATTTCCAACGGAGCTATGTGCCAGAAAGAGATATCAGCATAGATGAAAGTCTAATGGCCTACAAGGGAAGGCTCAGCTGGGTACAATACATTGCATCAAAGAGAGCACGATTTGGCGTAAAATCCTACATGCTATGCGAATCTTCAACTGGCTACATTTGGAATTCAGTCATATACACTGGGAAAGGAACCAAATTCAATCCAAAATACAGCAACTATGGAATGGCAACATCTTCAGTTCTTTCACTCATTGAGCCATTGCTAAATCAGGGCTATTGAGTAACAACCGACAACTTTTATACGTCTCCTGAACTTTATGAGTTTCTTCTGCAAAACAAAACAGAGGCCTATGGAACCATTAGGGCTAACCGGCACGACATGCCGCCAATGTTTGGCAATAAGAAGCTGAAGACTGGAGAAATGGTTGCCTGGCAGAAAGGCAAAATGATGGCACTGCAATGGCGTGAGAAAAAAGATGTGTGACTAATGAGTACAGCTCATAATGCCTCCATTGTTATGGTACGCACGAAAGGTGGGAAAGAAATCATGAAGCCACAAGTAGTGATAGAATACAATAACACCATGGGAGGTGTTGACAGAGCCGACCAAGCAATGACATTCTACCCAGCAATGAGGAAACAGCAAAAGAAGTACTATAAGAAGATCTTCAGGCATCTTCTTAAGCAATGCTTGTGGAATGCCTACATTCTGCTCAAAAAAAAGAGTGACAAGCCTGTGATTCATTCTGACTTCATTTGGAAAGTTGCAGAACGTATCTTTGTGAACCACCAAACACCATCAATGGCTGTGAATAGAGCTGGACGTCGTGCTGTTGGCGTTGTCAACCCGGAAACGCCTGACTGGTCTTCACTTCATGGACTACATCCCACCAACCGAGAAAAAGTCAGCATCTACAAGGATGTGCGTGGTTTGTTGCTCGAACCGAGATGACAGTGGAAAAAAATCAGAAAGGAAACCAGGCTCCATTGTCCTGATTGTGATGGCGGACTTTGTGCATTCCCATGTTTAAAAAAATTTCATACCTGGGATGTTTACTAAAGCAATATACAGTGACTAGTAATATTGCACCCTTGTTTGGACAAATTCCAGTGTTTTTGGTTTGATTACATTATTGAATTACATTTATTATTATTTTTCATAATTATTTCTAATTATTATATTATAATTTATGATTTCGTGTTTCAAACTTTATCATACCCGGGATGTCTACTAGACTCTTGTTTGGACAGATTTAAGTGAGTTATTCCTAAGAATGACAGGCCTACAATGTAAAAAAACTAATTTCCATGCAAAACAATGTACCACTTTGACATTCAAAAATACTGACATAATCAGATCGCCAGGGAGGTTAAAATGCCCACCCGTATTTAAGAAGCCGCTGTGCGGCCATTTACTAACAACAGCCAGACGAAAAGTGATTAATTAAGCTGGCGTTTTTTTTTACTAATTATGAGAATTGCCCAAGTAGTAATAGCAAAGGATGGGTACAGTAGATTTGCCATGTCATATCAGTCTGTACACACTTTTCTAATGATAGGCTTGGTTTAAATTGTCACTAAATGTTCCATGTTAGAATAACCTCCTAATCCAGCATAGTTTATTCAAATTACTTTTTTTTTTGTCCTCTAAATGTTCTTTCTGCACCCCCTGACAGAGCTTCCTGTCTCTTCACTTCTGTTTGTGGTTGCTAGCAGTTACCAATTTCTTGTGGTTGTGTGCACTGCTGTCCTCAAACTACATTTCCCAGTTACCAATGCGCTGTTTCAGTTATCATCTTCCTTGGTTATAGCACCCTACAGCTGCCGGCTCTCCTGATCACACACTGCTGGGGATGGAGGCTGGATCTCCCACAGCCAGGAGGAGCGCAGAGATACAGTAGAGGAGAGTAGGAACATAGGATCCCTGCATACATACATAAGTGTTGAGGTTCACACCATTTTCCGGACCAAATCTGGAGTGCGTTGCATTGCATTTAGATGAATTTCTGCTGCGTTGTTACCGCTTTGTTTTAGTGCTTAATATGCTTACAGGTGCGGTCCAGTGCGTTTGTATGTTTTTGATGCGTTTTTCATGCATTCCAGACCAGAGAAAATAAGGCAAGCTGTATTTTATTTGTCTGGACCGGAATGGACTATGCTGGTGTGAACAGGGCTAAGAAATACCATAGGGATACATTGGGACGCTTTTCTGGTCCGGGAACAAACTGTTCTGGTCTGGACATGATCCAGACATAATGTGAACAAGCCCGTTAACAGGCTTCGGAGTGACAGCTAGCATGTTCCCTGCTGGGTAAATTCTAGGCTTCTCCTCTTCAGAGCCTGGGACCTGTGTAGCAGGAAACATGTCAGCTGCAGCGCCAGGGTGAGCATAGAAGGGTTCTGAGAGTTGGGTTTGCCATGTATAGATGCTGGCAGTAATATGTAAGCCCAGAGGTATGTGTGTAGGAGCAGCTCTCTGCCAGACCTAGAGATGGGGGCTGCTCTCTTTGTGCTTCCTGGTGCCAGCTTCACAGCTCTGGCAGTGTGGGGAAGCACCCCATCGAGCACGGCTTAATAGCTTCTCTACCTTTTACTGACAGTTTTCACTCTGAAGCTCATGGGAGATGCTGTATGGGCAGCAATTGGAGAAATGGCCGTTTTACTGTGCTTTTCCTGTAGTGCATGTTGGGAGTGTGCTGAGCAGGCTGCCTCCGTTCCCACATAGAGGAAGTTGGAGTAGGGGAGATTTCAAAAGTATTTTTCTTGATGTGTTGTCAGATGCCATTAGGAGGTACACAAACGATTCCAAATAAAGGTACTGAATATGTATTGAAGGACACAGCTCTGAAGAAGTCTGAGATGTAAGGTTATGCTGCTGCCTTAAGGAGAAATGTACACTATGCAGAAAAATAAAACCTATCATTTTAGGGCAATAACCCCTCACACCTCAGGCGTGAGAGTTTCACTTAGTGTCCTCATGAGAATGGATATCTCCTTCTCTTTTGCTTTTTTTTATATTGGTTTATTTTGTTCCTTCGGTGAGATTCTACTAGCAAGCTGCTAGTTGATTCTTGATGGATAATATTAAATCCTGGAAGTTTCTCCAGCTAGCCCACCATACTTCTTCAGAGCCTGTCCTTTAATGAACTATAGAGAAATACAATATTCAAAGGACTCTGAGAAAAAGATTTTACGGTCAGAACAAAATCCTATTTTTTTTAATATTGGCTTTAGTGACACTTTAAGGATGCATTCCTTTGCATTTTAATGCACACTTAAATGCAGATGTTTTATGTTCCCCCGTCCTCCTCCCCAAAGCAGCACTTCAGATACCCACCTATCCTAATGGTTGGATCACTGTTTTGTTACAGTTTCTGACCGCTGTCATATTGGCATTAAATAAGTAATGACACTAGACTACCTTGCAGTTAAAGAATTATTCTTGCATGTACTTTTTCTAAGCTAGCGAAGGAAAATAAAACTTGCCAACAATGGGAAAACAATGATGTTATTATATGTAGTTCAGTGTTACACAGAATTTGATATATAAAACTTTATTCATAATTTGTACTTAAACAAAAATATTGTATTAGTCACATAATTTTTATATCATGTATTGAAATAATTCATTTCTATATAAGATATATCTTTGTGCATTATAGTTGAAAAAATTCCAGTGATATTTTGCTATGCCTGAGGGATTGATAAGTGGTGTTAAAAAGAATGGCAAAAATATTTGACATCTCTTTTGTTTCATAGCATTCTGCCCTCAAGGCCAGGCATAATCAGACTTTTTAATTATTTGTCTGTCACCCCTCTGCCTCCTACAAGTGCTGTCTGTACATTTCCTCCACCTTCCACCAGAAACCCAGATGTGAAATGTCAGACCTTCAGCTCATTAGACAATCCAGATATGAGTTTATTTCAAAACCTGCCTGCCTCCCCTCCTTTCTCAGCATCCAAGGCAGACACTTTTACTGGGTGGGTGATTTTCAAAACCAAACACCATTGTTTTGAAATATATAAAGAAGATTGCCAACTAATTACACATGATGGATTTCAAAATTAGGTTTGAAATGTTCATATTTACACAAAACTATTGTTGAAAGTTGAATTCCAGCCAAAATGTCAAGTTTGGAATAAAGTGTGGAAGAGTTTTGATCTGTCAGGTTTTCTCACTGCTGTATTTCCCTTGGGGTGAGTTCCCATTGCTTTTTGCACTGCTAACTACGCAGGAAGAGGCTAAAGACACCATCAAAATAAAAACCTGAGCTAGGTTCTTCACTTTTCCAAAAAGAAAGGTTTTGACTGGAGTTCTACTTTAATTGCTTTCTTCTTTCTTATATTTTTAAGCCTACATTTAGCAAGTACCTTCTCTGTATGAAGGGAATTAGTCGAAGAGGTTTTGGAAATTCATAATATTGTTTCCAACATCTGACCAAGCTGCATGTTGCGCTCCATCCATTTCAGTAGCCAGCCTGTTGGTTGGAAGGAGCGCGTGGTTTGTTCCACCAATGCCTTCTTTGCATTCTGGACATTGGGATTGCTCTGTTGCTCCACCGCATTCTGTGATACAATAGATGTGGTTGTTAGGACATTTAAACCAATGACCCTTCAGAAGACCCATGGCCTGTACAATCATCACACGTTCATCTTCTGTTAACCCAAGTCCTGTATTTGGAAGACGTTTATCTAGCTCCTTTAATTTTGTCTTTACAAGGATTTCATTCGTTTCAGTAAATGGTTTATTGCTTTCCAACATATCCCTTAGAAAAGTTATCTCCCTTTGGTTTTCTGGTGTGATCCTCACTTTGGCTTCTTTACATTTCACAAGCAGTCGTAGAAGGTAAGTGAAGCGTGCCACTTCAGTCTGCAGATCAGATAATTCCTGCTCTGAAAGGAATGAACGGGTCTTCCCCAGCCACTCCTTAATCAGCAATAAACGATTCTTCAAGTCAGACTTCTCTTCTGTGTCAACTTTGCTAATGTTATTAAACAGTTTTGCTAGTCTTTCGTAGAAACGCATCACGTTTTCCAGGTTGAGCAAAGTTCTGAGTTGTGTTTCTGGATTGTCCAGGGTCTCTATTAATTCCATATAGTCTTCATAAAGGTTTCTTTTTACATCAGTCATCAGCTGCAGACTTGCTTTGAGTCTTTCACTGGTTTCGTTTCTCTGAATATCTGGCCCTAATATCCGTTCTTTGACTTTTTCAATCTCGCTCAGGGTTTTGTTAATTACGGTCCCATATCTCAAGTTTCTCCTTATGGGAGTCCTGCATTTCGGGCATTCTTTCAGTTTAATTGCACTCCCCTCTTCAGGGTCACTTTGTCCGCTCATGTAAGTATCCATGCCTGAAGACTCAAGAATGTGTCCACAGTCTTGTAGCTCAACAAAGCATGCCTCTGGTTCATCTTCAAAGCCAAATAATATCTCAGTGACTTCATCTTCATGGCATATGCGACACTTTTTAGGACAGGGCTCCCCACACAAACCGATGCATGGGTGTCCACAGCGGAGCTTCTTGTCACAAGGGACATCGCATGGAGGACGGTCACAGGGTTCGGAACATAGCCGAGTGCACCTGTAGTGCTGACAGCTCCAAGAACAAGGCTCCATGCACGGGGCACATTTCTGTCCACATTTCTTTTTACACTGGCTATGGATACACCGGTTCTGACATGGACTGCTACAAGGAGGACATTCCCTTGTGCACGGTTCTTGACATTCATGTGAGCAAACTAAAATAGCCTTGCAGGGATGTCTGCAACCAACATGAAATCTTCCTTGTAAACATGTGTTACAAGTACCAGAGCACTTGTGACCACAGCGTAATGTAGCATCACAAGAATGTCTGCACGTCACAGGCATGCCGAATTCTAGGTCTCGCTTCTGCCAGCATTTAATTTGTTGCGTATGACCACATTTTAGCTCTACACTTATTTGTTTTTGACAGCGCACTTCACAGTTATCTCCACAGGCCTTTTCACATGGATGGCCACACTGTAAGGTCTTTTGGCAGGGCAAAGTGCAACGGAACGTATTTTCAGAGATGCTACATGGTACCATCTGCAGATGGCCACACGATGTTATCTCCTTCTCCACTTCCACCATGCACTCTCCACAGATCTCAAAACATTTACGTTTGCATCTATGCCCATCCTTACATAACTCTTTTTGGCAGGCCTTATTGCATTGGTATTCTTTGTGCTCTTGGTCATATGGATGGCAAACACGTGTGCACACATGTCCACAGTTTAGGCGGAATTCACATTTTTTGTCGCAGCCTCCTTCTGGTACAGACTTAAAATCATTGGCACAATTCACAAGGCTATGTGTCTCAGGGTGATTCTGACAGTAAAGCATAAGGTGGCTTCCTACTTGAGCCTTCTGTTGCAGAGTTCCAATAATACGGCTCCAGAGAGGCACACTGCTCAGCATGTCCATGTTGCCAATACAGTACATTCCTATTTTGGCCCTAGACAGCGCCACACATATGCGGTTGGCAATCTTAAGAAAACCCACTTTTCCATCTCTGTTGCTGCGGACCAGTGAGAGAAGAATGATGTCATTCTCCTCCCCCTGGTACTTGTCCACAACATGAACCTTAACTCCAGAGAATGTATTGGCTGGCATGAGCTTGCGGAGACAGAAAAGCTGCCCCGTGTAAGTGGTGAGGATGGTGATCTGAGATGGCTTGTACTCTTGATGCAGGAAATACTTGCATAGCTCTACAACAAAAGCAGCTTCATGCATGTTCTGGTGACTCTTCCCATCTTTAATCTCCATTTCCAGGGAATTGTGTTTCACAAAGAAGAGGTTGGATGAGATTCCCTAAAATGAGAAGAAAAAAAAGAAATGTTCTTGCAAGTTAGGGAGACAATGCAATCCATTAAGAGGTTGTTTTAGCCTAAGTGCAAAGTTTAAAGTGCAGTAGCACACGGCAACCAAGGTTTCTAATAGTAACCTGTTCATCTGAAAATGCTAGCTTACTGGTTGTTGGTTAACAAATTATGCAGGAATTCTGACTTGATAGCGACTTGGTTGTTGCATGCTTATGCCAGGTAAGTGGCTCAAACTATGGAAGTATTTTGGACCCCAGATGTCTCCCCTGGCCTCCAGTATAGTGGATCAAGCACAGCCTTGTGCCGGATCCCCTGTGTAACCGGTATTTCAACCGGCCTCTGACAGCTGTGACTCAAGCCCTGTGAGCACAGCGCTTCCTGAGTCACTGCTCCCAGAGCAGATTGGGGAACAGATGTCTACCCCCGTTCTCCATTCTGACACTATTTGCTGTGGTCCCGGGTCTTCCAGAGGATCTGGGAACCCTGAAAACCATGAGGGGGCACCCCCTATGCAGGCTGCTATAAGTGATTTGGGCAATTCTGTACAGATTATGTAGAAAAAGAGAATCACCTGGTGAGAAAAACAGTGCCAAGATCATGGCTGCAGCAGCATAACCTACTTCAGGACCTACAGCAGTCCTGAAGTAGTTAATATGTCCAGCTTTAAAGGACGGATGTACTTGGAAAATATGGAGAGTATTACTAAGCCATACTTCTGAAAATGCTATTTTCCTGGTTGTCTGCAGGTCAGGTAAGTCAAAATCACAACTTATATGTTATCTGTGTATAAAATAAAAACTATGGCCCACCTTTACATTTTCATAGTTTAGTACAGAAGGGTGGTTTTCCAGCTCTTTGTAGATGTGAGGAGTCAATAATCGAGCTATTTCCGGCCTCATGCGGTGCTAAAATAACACAAAAGTTAATGTTTATTAAGAAAACCAATCCAGGCAGGAGAAGTCAGAAAGACATAAACAAAAACATATACTTTTGAAATGAGTAAGTCAACATATTGTTTCTGATCTATACTTCAAGTCACATGATGTATTTTTGAAACACTGTAAGCTTGTTAGGTCTGCAACACAAGGCTGGACCAATCCTAGGAGCCAGGTAGCCAATGCTTTAAAAAAAATTACAGCTGGCATCTAACTTTTGACTCCAAACACATAAAGTTTGCCACACTCCACTTCTTGGCCAATTCATAGAGTGGCAATGCTACGTGGGAGAGAGAGGTAACATAACATTGCTACTTTCATGAGTGTCAGAAGTGCCACTGTACATGTGTGCACACTTGTGTGAATGAGCCCTAAGCTCATTCCCATGGCTGCGCACATCTGTACAGCATGCACACCCATGCACAGACCTGCTCTTGAAAACTGACCTCCCTTTAAAAACTGATTTCAAATTCTATTAAAAATATATACAATGCTTAATATGTTTTGGTTTTTTTTCCTTGTAGATATGACTGCATATACAGTATGGTTTACCTGTCAAAGGATTTCTGTTTGCGCCCATCCTTTTCTGAAATGTATACAACCCTGCTGACAACTGAGGTAGGTGAGTGACCTCTCTTATGTCTACTTACCTTAAATCATGCCTCAAAAAAAAGAAAAAAAATCATGCCTTCTTTAGTGTAGTTTTCAACTGTCCCTCAAGCGCTGCTGCAGGTCTCCCATCCAGAGCTGACTCCTCTGTCCTCATCTCCTCTGACATCCCACGGAGTCTGTCCGGGTGCACGCTGCTGCATATACTTACCTTGTGTCTCTCCTTGTCTCCCGGCTGAACATCTGAACTGCGCATTGCACCCGCCCCAAGATCCTTTGCGGCCACCCCAGACTCTTCAGATGTTCGGACGGGAGCGCGCGGCGGAGACATAGGTAAGTTTAAACCTATGTGAAAAGGTTTTTTTTTACGTTTTTGCATATATCTACTGCTTGCTAGCAATAGATATGTGCAAAAACATGCTGCAGGTTTAATAACCCTTTCGCTGCCAAGGACGTATGGCATACGGACCTACAAAATTGCTTCCAGCTGGCCAGGTCAGTATGCCATACGGACCTGGCATTTACAGTTCTACTATAAGCTGATGGTCGCTTTAGCGACCATCAGCTTATAGTATAACTGTTCAGCAGACTGTCCCCTTTAAATTAATAGCTGTCATCAGCGGCTCACAAGCCGCTGATGACCGCTATTTTCAAAAATACCGGGCGCCCCCCGCCGGCACCGCCGCTGCCGGCCGCCGGCATCTGGAGTCTCTCATCCCTCCCTGGAGCCATCCCAGGGAGGGATGAGGGACTCCATGGATCCCCACTGCTTGTAGGGTCTGTGGCAGCGGGGATCCATTAAAAAATCACCGTCGGGGGGGTCGGGGGGGTCCCGGGAACGAGCGGCGGCTGGCCGCAATTCAGGATGGCTGAGCGTCTTCTGTTCTGAGCCGCTGTCATCCTGTCAGTTTTTGGATGACAGCGGCTCTGTGTAGCGTGGCCGAGCGGGGGATCGTTAAATATCAATGATATTTAACGATCCCTCTGTGCAGAGCAAACACCGGAGTGATCGTCTGATCACTCCGGTGTTTGTAAATAACTGGGGACACATAGTACTATGTGTCCCCAGTTATGAATGAACAGGCTGCGATCTACATCACAGCCTGTTCATTCAAGAATTTATGAATGGGGACTAGCACTCACTACAGAGGCTCCTCCCCATTCAGAAACTAATGATAGTAAAATATTTTTACTATCATTAGTTTGTGAATGAATGAGAAGCCTCTGTACTGAGGCTTCTCATTCATTGAGTGCTGGGGCTGCAGAAAAAGAAATTGAGGACTTATGTCCTCAATTTCTTTTTCTATTTCAAAAGGGAAATGTCAGGGGTCTATTTAGACCCCAGATATTTCGCCGCAGCCCCCCCAACAGTAAAAAAATAAAAATAAAAAATTATTAAAAAATAAATAGAAAATGTAAAAAAATAAAAAAGAAAAAAAATAAAAATGTAAAAAAAAAATAAAATAAAAAAATGTGTACAAAAAAAATAATAAAAAAAAGCACAACCCCTCCCTCCCCCCACATAACATACACATATTGAGGTGTACGCCATGCACATGCGCTGCAGTGCGTTGTTAGAACGCATCGCAGTGCATGATTTTTTTAATGTATTTTTTTCTTTAAAAAAAAATTAAATTAACTGTGGCAGCGCATGGCAAAGCTTTGTGACGCATTGCCATGCGTTGTGATCTTTGTGTTGCAATAAATATACGCCTGTATCATTTTATCACAACACAAACACCAACACAGCGTGACATTTTTTTTTAACATAAGTTGCTTATTTACAGTTTTGCGTACCGTAATTTTTTTACCTTTTCGCAAAAAGGCGCAATTTCAAATTTGCAAATATTTGTTATTTATTAACTCAATACAGTTTTATCTTTTAGATTTAGTCAGAAAATTATTATTTTTTGTGCGCTGATACTGATTTTAGTGTGTTTTATCAATTGAATTGTGTATTTTTATCGGTTTAATATTAATTTGAGAAACATTTGCGCAATTATCGCAGGGCCTACAAATTTAGTATCACCAGCTTTTTATTCTACCGGGCCTGCGCTTTCAGAAAATATATGGTTTGGGGGGTCTTTTACAAACGCTAGTAACGCAGCAGTTGAAAATCAAATCAATGGGAAAAGTTGGCGGCATCTGGAGCCTCTCATCCCTGCCTGGAGCCGCTCCAGGCAGGGATCTGTGACTCCATGGATCCCCGCTGCTGACCCCCGCTTGTAGGGGCTGTGGCAACGGGGATAAAAAAAAATCTCCAGGGTTGGGGGGTGGGGCGCGGAGCAGCAAGCGTCGGCTGGCGGGGAGAAGCCACAAGTTTCAGGATGGCTGAGCGGTGAGGAGAACGGAGCCGCTGTCATCATGTCAGTTTCCGGATGACAGCGGCTCTGTGCGTGGCCGTACGGAGGATCGATAAGTATCATTGATATTTACCGATCCTCTGTGCAGCACAAACACCGGAGTGATCGCGTGATCACTCCGGTGTTTGTAAATAACTGGGGACACATAGGGGGTTATTCACAAAGCTGCCGAAGGCAGCCGTGTGAATAACCAACACGAAGTGAAGTGAGCCGAACGCCGTTCGGCTATTCACTTCAGGCTTGTACAGCTGATTTCAGCCGTACACCGACTGAAATCAGCCGTACAACGGCTTGCTGCGGCTGGGTTTGGGTCGGCCGAAGTGCAGAAGGAGTTTGACTCAGCTAATCCAACATCTGGATCGGCTTAGCCGAACCTCCGGCAGGCTACTCGTTGCTGTTCGGCCTATTCTCATAGGGCC
This sequence comes from Nanorana parkeri, assembly GCF_000935625.1. Lineage (NCBI taxonomy): Eukaryota > Metazoa > Chordata > Amphibia > Anura > Dicroglossidae > Nanorana > Nanorana parkeri. The sequence goes on from NW_017307011.1 coordinate 369,507, forward strand.
CAAACAGCAGTGAGTGAATAGCCGAATGCCGGAGAGCGCCCTTCGGCTCAGTTATTCTATTCTGCTCGGTACCTCTGTGGTACCGAGCAGAATAGAAAAAGTAGAGAAAAATGAGAAAATGATTGGGCGGAGCTAGCAGTGACAGCTAGCTCCGCCAAACTTTTTCTATTGCACGGGACCAGTTGTCATTAAAATGAGAGCTTGTCGGAACCGGCGGTCATATCAAAGCCGGCTCCGACAAGCTCTCATGACAGTCCAGGGTGCCTGGTTACTAGGTAACCAGGAGATGCTGAACTGTCATTGCACACTGAGAACCTGGCGGAGCCGCTGGGATATAATGGCGGTTTCGCCAGGTTCTCGGTGTGTAATGGCAGTCCAGCGTCCCCTGGTTACTAGGTAACCAGGAGATGCTGAACTGTCATTACCCACTGAGAACCCGGCGGAGCCGCCGTGATATGGTGGCTCCGCCGGGTTCTCAGTGTGTAATGACAGTCCAGCGTCCCCTGGTTACTAGATAACCAGGAGATGCTGAACTGTCATTACACACTGAGAACCTGGCGGAGCCGCCGTGATATCACAGCGGCTCCGCCGGGTTCTCAGTGTAATGACACATCAGCGTCCGTGGTTAGCTGCTAACCAGGGGACGCTGATCTGTCTCTGCATGCAAGTGGCCGGAGCCAACCGTGAGATGATGGCTGGCTCCGCCAAGCTGTCAGTAGCAGGTTGTCGGCCAGCCATTCCAGCTTCGGCTTTCACCTCGGCTCAGTCGAGCCGAAGCATATGCCTTCAGCTCGACTGAGCCGCTCGGCCAACTTCGGGAGCTGTACGGGCTCAAGTGAATAGCCCGTACAGCAGCCCTTCGGTTCTACTCAACCGAAGGTGTCCTGGGGCCGAAGCTAGCCGAAGGATCAGCCGAAGCTATGGCTAGATCCTTCGGCAGCTTTGTGAATAACCCCCATAGTACTATGTATCCCCAGTTATGAATGAACAGGCTGTGATTTACATCACAGCCTGTTCATTCATGAATTTCTGAATGGGGAGTAGCACTCCCTATGGAGGCTTCTCCCCATTCATAAACTGCTTGATAGTAAATATTTTACTATCAGCAGTTTCTGAATGGAATGGGAAGCCTCTGTACTGAGTGCTTCCCATTCATTGAGTGCTGAGGCTGCAGAAAAAGAAATTGAGGATTTGGTGTCCTCAATTTCTTTTTCTATTTCAAAAGGGAAATGTCAGGGGTCTGTTTAGACCCCAGAGATTTCACCGTAGCCCCCCCAACAGTAAAAAAAATAAATACAAAATTATTAAAAAATAAATAAAAAATGTTAAAAAAATTAAAATAAAAAAATGTAAAACAAAATAAAATTATTTAAAAAAAATAAAAAATGTGTAAAAAAAAAATAATAAAAAAAAGCACAACCCCTCCCTCCCCCCACATAACACACACATATTGTGGTGCACACCATGCACATGCGCTGCAGTGCGTTGTTAGAACGCATCGCAGTGCATGATCTTTTTTATTTTATTTTTTTCTTTAAAAAAAAACATTAAATTAACTGTGGCAGCGCATGGCAAAGCTTTGTGACTCATTGCCATGCGTTGTGATACCTTGTGTTGCAATTAAATATACACCTGTATCATTTTATCACAACACAAACACCAAAACAATTTTTTACATAAGTCGATTATTTACAGTTTTGCATACCTTCATTTTTTTACCTTTTCGCAAAAAGGCGCAATTACAAATTTGCTAATATTTGTTATTTATTAACTCAATACAGTTTTATATTTTAGATTTAGTCAAAAAATATTTTTTTTTGTGCACGGATACTGATTTTGGTGTGTTTTAACAATTGAATTGTGTATTTTTATCGGTTTAATATTAATTTGAGAAACATTTGCGCAATTATCGCAGGGCCTACAAATTTAGTATCACCATCTTTTTATTCTACCGGGCCTGCGCTTTCAGAAAATATATGGTTTGGGGGGTCTTTTACAAACGCTAGCAACGCAGCAGTTGAAAATCAAATCAATAGGAAAAAATTGCAGAAAATTCAAAAATGGCTTGGCCAGCTGATTTGAAAAATGTTCCAGAGGGCTTGGCAGCGAAAGGGTTAAGGAACACATTTAGGTCACCTACCTGCCCTACTCTGTGGTTAGAGAATGAAGCTAAGAAAATGTAAAAAAAACATTGAGGGGGCTGGTGTAAAACACCAGTGTTTTTTTAAATATTTAATGTGTGAGGTCATTGTCATTATCACTGTTTCCTCACCTGATAATTCAGACGCACATACGGCAGTTTTGACTCTATGAGACGTTCAAACAGCGACACTTCAAGGTTAAAGTTCTTGGCCAAATCATAAACATTTGCGCTTGGCTTCAGCTGCAATAAAATATTAAATATACGTGAGATTAACCAATAGGTAATGTCTTCATACATGGCCATGGCAAGGTACTACAGTGAATGCAGACATATTTTATTTACAATATTTACCAGTATTTAAATAATAGTTTTGCCGGCTTTTTGTTTCACAGGGAAACTACTGTATAATAGTTTTGGATAATTTCAAATAATTTATTTCATTATTGTCATCATATTTTCATTTTTCAAATAATTATTTAATTACAAGTTACTTCTATAACAGTTCTTCTTCAGAGTATGGTAGGTTTTCCTAATAAGAAAGCTGAATGTTGCTTGCCTAATGGTATAGTACCTCCAGGTCTGCCTTTAGCGCTAATGGTTTTCACAGAATTCCTGCCAGAAGTGCCAAAGGCACGTGCAGAATTTCTGCCATTACCTCTAATGGTGCCTGCAGAATCCCTGCCAGGAATTTCCGATCTCCCTGAAATGAAGCTGTGTGTGTCACCTGATCCACGGTGTATTTAAGCACCAGCCCTGGAATTGGGTGGGTCTTTTTTACAGTTACCCTGCTTGTCCAAGAGAGCCGTAATACATTTTGAATTGCCTGTTTTCTTGCTGACCTGGATCGACTCAACTACTCTATGACTTGCCACTGTCCTACGACCAGCCTCCCAACCTGGCAATGCTCTAGTTTCTACCTAGTGTACTGTTCACTTTATATCCTCCTAAGCCCCTACTCATTCCTTGGTAGGGCAACCCCGAGGGTACCTGGCACCAGCACGTAGCAAAACCCATCTCCTGCATTAGGAGCTCTGGTGAAAACCATCTGCGTTTAGACTCTGCACCTTGGGTGAGTCTGTGTCACCACGAGGGTGTGTGTCCTTTTCCTGACTTCATATTCAGCTGTGTGCAGGACATCAAATTACACAGGCTATTCAAGCAATTCACGTGACATCTTGCTTTCAGGAGCCAGCTGTCACTTCCTCATGACACACAGCCGTCACAAAATTATGGACTTCAGGCAGACAAGCCTCCTGGGATGTGTTGCATGATCCCAGAAGGCCGAATGAATGAAGACGAGCCAATGGCAATGTCATCCTTGCCTAGATGAAGAAGGAGGAAATGGAAGCAAGTACCTGCAGAAAAAGCTACTTGCCCCCACACACACACACACACACACACACACACACACATGAGCTATACTGTTGGTGTTTGAAATTATAAGAAGTAGTAGAATTTTTGTGTGAAGTTAAACTTTAAAGTGACATAAGCTGGGGAAGTATGCATTGGAGAACTTTGCTGAATATAGATTCTGCTGACACATACACTTAAAAAAAAAATACATTTTGCCATTAGATACCAAATAAAATAAACACCGGTAGATGGTTTCCACAATTGTATATCTCTACCTGCTGATGGTCTCCAATCAGAATGAGGTGCTGACAAGCTGAACTGAGTGTGGTTATAATATGGGCTTCCAAGACTTCTGCTGCCTCTTCCACTATAACAATCCGCGGTTGTACTTCCTGGAGGATACGCCGGTATTTGGCAGCACCTGGCAGAAGGTCAAAGCAATCATTAGTTTTGCCATTCTGAAGGGGGGAAAAACATCCTCTTGTAATGTCCATCTACAAATGAAACTAACCAACCTGTGGTTGTCATTCCAATGACTTTAGCTTTCTGAAGGATCTGTAGGTCCTGTCTTTGTCTAAGCTCTATTAAACGATCTGCTAAGGCTTGATAATTCTGCTCATGAGTCAGAATCTTTAAACGAATATCCCTCTGGTAGAGTTGTATCCAGTACCTAGAAATTATTAAAAATAAATCAAAGTCAATGGTATGTTTCTTTAAACTGTTTAGGGGTGATATGCTAAATAACCCTTTTTAAACAGTTATTGTAGTATTACAGAATGCTGTAAAACAGGGTAGGCAACCTTTGCACTCCAGTTGGTGTGGAACTACAAGTCCCATGAGGTATGATGTGATTTGTAGTATCACCACAGCTGCAGTGCCAGAAATTCTGGTATGGGGGTAGGCATCAGGAGCATTTGGGTGATATGAGTACGATATAGTATCGTTATCGATGCATCCCTTCTGAATATATAACTCACAATACAGATGCAGTCTCAAGATCAGTAGTTTGGAAAATAAGGGGCAGTGAAAGGGTGAAAAAGAGATCTAAGCTGCTGAGAATCAATGAATGAGTCATTTTTAGATGTCTATAGACGTCCACCTCCCCACAGCTTTTTTTTAATAATACAGCGATAAGAAGGGGGTTAATGTTTGACCAACGTAGTTGTTGAGAAGCTAAATTAGGCAGCTGAGACAATCTCAAGAAAGGGATGAATCTCAGTCTATAAATAAAGGGCTTACTTATTACACCGTAGGTTAGAAAATGAAATAAGATGTAATTCATTGCTATAAGCAACACAGCCCCTGTCCTTTTAGAAGCAATATTGGTAAAGCTTTGTCTGAGAACCTTGCCAACATGGGATCCGGGAACGTCTATATCACCTGTACAGTCTCCATCGCGTATTTATATCCACACCCCAAATATCTACAATCTGGTCAACTTCAGCTTCTGTCATTGCTTCTGTTTTCTGCAGTTCATCCTTCATCCTTTTTTGTCTTCTCTTTTTCTGTTTCTTTGTCATCTTTAAAAACAAAAGATAAAGATGTTCATGCAGGAAATCATCACATCAAACCTGTTTTGTGCTTCCTATTAGGGATGCACCAATATCAGTTCAGATACCAGTGCCGATATTTGGCATTTTCATGAGAACTACCAGGGTGGCAGCGGTTGCAGATGGGACCTGGCTCTGGCGCTCCACCACTGTCCTGAAATCATTAGTCTGTATTGTTTTAGAAAAACTGTCACATGACAATAAATAAAAATGTATCAGTACTTGTATCTGTGAGTACTTGGGCAAGTATCAGTAATTTTACTTGAAAAAATGGTATCGGTGCATCCGTTATATGTTTATAAAAAAATTATCATACATGAAATAAGAGATGAACAAATCCCAGGAGCTCCGTATGCTCCTTACAAATGACAGCTGCCTCCTAATTTTTTAATTTTTCTCTAGTTTAGTCCTGGAGCTGGAAAAGTATCTGTACTTGTACCGAGTACGGTACTTGATATCTGAACATCCCTACTTCCTATCCATACAAGTTCAGTATTCTAGATTTTTTTGTAGTCATCAATTCATAGATTTAAGAGAGATGGAGTGAGAGTAAATCAGTTTGCTGATTGGAGAGCTGTACTTATGATTTTACGAGAGTCATGTCAGACTGCGTTACAGAATCTGCTGCTCACACACAGACAGCAGTGGTCTTGTGCAGACTGTGACCCAGGGTATAGGACATTGTGCTTTTGCTAACGCTGATCTTAAGCAACTCTTTTGCTAAATCAGTATTGAAAAAGTATGGGCCCGCGCCCTTTCAAGAAAACAGAAAACTCACTTCTTCTCCTGCCCGCACCACTGATCACTGCTGTAAGCTGCTTATCGTGCGGAATCTAACACTTGTCAATTTCTTAGTTCTCCTGCCAGGCCCTACTTCACTACAGAAGACAGTAGAGACATATTGAGGTGGTGAATTTCAACCATGGAGAGCACATGGGAGGGGAAATTCAACACTCCCTCAAGTGTTGGATTCTGCATGATCTTCAGCGGGTGTTTTCTTGTCACTACAGCACCACGTTCCTTAGCCAAGCGCTGAGTAGCTGTTCTGCCGCGCTTCTGTTCGCTATAGCAGCTTCACTGAACGTTTCGGCTGCACAGTTCTAAGCAAAATGGCGGAGGATTCAGTGTTAAACTCTGCCATTAGTTCACTTTCTACTGTTTTACATGGGGAAACTCGTTATTTAGACAGTTTTTCGTTCACACTCCTCCACCACAACATAAAATTGTAGGTTCCCACACTGAATTGTGATTTGCTCCATCGGGCTCAGGCACCCTTCTCCATCACTGCCAGGTGTGCCCACAATTAAAATGGCCGCTGGTGCTCTGTCCCCACCTTCTCCTACTATCCATGTCACACTCGGTGCCCTGCAGCCACATTCACTTCCGCTGCGAGTGCTAAGTTAGCAGTGCTGAGCGCTGACTTGCAGCACAGAGTTCAGCGGCAGTTTGCTTTAGTTGCTCAGCAGCTGAGCAACTAAACGCACCACAGGAGTGACAAGGTGATTGTGGCAGTAACATATACTTTCTGCCATAGGGTGACAATGCTCACTCATTGTACTGTGTCCATGGAGGAGAAGCATTGTCACCCTGGGCTGCTCTCCTGATTTTGACTATAAGCACCTCTCCCTCTCCTAGTCTTCATTACATAGGGAAGAGGGGTTGGGTAGTTCACAAAAGATAGCTGATAACATTGTTTGAGATTTCATTTGAGTACACGGGTGTTTACAAAGATGTCAAATGTCTGTGAGGATCAACAGGTATTTTTCTGTAATTGCAGAAAAATAAAAACGAATACAGCTACTACATCTAAGGGCTTGTGATTTTTATTGAGATATACTTTAATTATGAATAATCTACATTAGGGCTTTAATTGTCTATAGTTGATCTAATTGTTTTATCTGACTAAACAACTTTATATAAAACACTGAAAACCAAAAGAGGAAAAGTGGAATTTACCTGCCATTCCCCCTCTTTTTCCTCATTTTCCTGTGGCTCCTGGGAGTCCTTGTTTTCCAGTGACATTGCAAGCATAATGCTGGCTATTTCATTGTCCTTCATTTTAGCCTTTCTTTTTCTCTGCCTTGCTGCTTCCTCGTCATCCTCCTCATCAAGGGCACGTTCTTGGTGGATTAGGTCCGCCTCTTCCTGAATGTCAACCAACTCCTCTTCCTCTTGTTCCTCTTCATCCAACTCCTCAAGGTCCAACTGGGGAGCTGAAAGATCACCCAAAACAGGAATATGAAGAGTAAAAATGTGCTTACAGGACCAGCTACCAATGCTCTGGAACTACAACTAAATGTGTACTGAGGAAACCAGTAGGGATGCACTGATACCGATACTAGTATTGTTGCCAATACCGAGTATTTGGTTGAGTACTTGTACTCGCCAAAATGCGCCAATACCTTCACTGGTACCGGAAATTATGGTCAGAGGAAGATTTCCTCTGACCGGCAATGCCGCAGGGGAACATGAAGCTGGCTTCCCGGTCATTTAGGAAGCCGGGTAGCGCATAATGACCCGCCTCCCGGCTTCTGGATTGGCCGGGAAGCCGGCTCCATGCTGATTGGCTGGGAAGCCGGCTTCCTGGCCAATCAGCATCGAGCCGGGCCGAACAGCCGCCTCCATGCTGATTACCTGGGAAGCCGGCTTCCTGGGCAATCAGCGTTAAACCGGCTCCATGCTGATTGGTTGAGAAGCCAGCTTTCCAGCCAATCAGCATTAAGCCGGCTTCCATTAGGAAGCCAGGAGGCATTTCATTTTTCACCGCCCGGCTTCCTGATTGGCCGGGAAGTCGGCTCCATGCCAGAGGGAGCACCGGTTCTGGGAGGCGAATCTAAAAAAATCAGAAGCATGTGAAACTTCCGGGTGTGACGGATTCTACTTTTTCTAGTTGCCATCTGATGCTCCTCCCTCAGCCGCTACATCATTGACAGTGCTGAGACTATGAAGAAGAGAATTGCTCCTGAACACGTCTTTAGTTTATTTAAATAAAGAGATGATCAGGACCAGGCTGTGATCATGAGCCAAACACAGGGCAAGCAACCTGACAGTGGAGCTGTTCCTGAACACAGCCTCAGTGTCTTTGTTTACATATGCTGACACTATGTATAGGAGCAGACACAGCCTCAGCGTTGTCAATTACATGTAAGATAGCAGCCAACCGCAAAGGACAGCTGGAAAGAAAAGCAGCCGACACACCCGGCATTGTCTGATTCTTTTCATGCCTTCTCTGTCTAACTCTGCAATATGTTTAAAAAAATCATAGCCCGATGGGGGATATAGTGTGTTCACATAGAGCGTTGTTGTTTTTTTTAAATAAAATATATATATATATATATTGATGGTCCTAGTCACACAAATATCAACACTTGAATGATGTACATTACCTGCTTTCTGCATAAATGGTGAAGATCCAAGCCCAAGCCATTCAACAATGACGGACATTTTTCGTTTCGCAAGAGTTGTAAACTCATCATCATACTGGAAATAAATGATAATTGATCATTTCAGTTAATATAGTATAATCGTATAATAAGAACGGGGATTCCTGCAGCTATGAAAGTTACAACAGATAGCCAAGCTATCCTTACTGCGGGTAGTACACAGCAGAATTTACTGTATGTGTAGAACAGTCTTGTGTAAAGCTGGACATTCACCTATACAATTTTTTCATTCAGCCTGCAGGCCAAACAGGAGAAAATCTAACCGAACCATCCATCCCCAATAAACAGGGTGGATGGAGGAATCTCCCGCTGAGTTTATTGTATAGTCAGCTCCACATCAAAATCGAATGTTAGTCAAACAGTTAAAGGAGAAGTATTTGGAGAGTAAAATCTACTCTACCCAAAAGTTTGAGCCGGCGTGTCGGCTCCATAGCTCAAGAACTGAGTGATCACAAATCACTGATTGCTCAGCTCACGGCTTCTCTCTGCAGAGAGCGGTGACTGTCAGTCACTGCTCCCCGCTGGGATTCCATTTTCCATTCTCTATTCCTCCTGCACTCATTTACAGGACAGACAGGGGAGGGGTGGGCACAGCTGGCTCTAGAGAGGCAGAGCCAGCTGTCAATTAGGCAGCAGGGGGGATCCCAACATTATTGTCGGGATCTTTCCTAGCTGCATCGCGGCTCTGCTCATGTAGCAGGAAGCAGCCCGTTATATGCTGACTTTGGGTCACAGGAGTACATTAAGAAAATGTACTCTTGTAACCCAAAAGAGAGCTACAGCCAAAAAAAAAAGGTTTGGCTATAGTTCTCTTTTGAGCGCGCTTTAGAGTTTGCTTTAGACAAGTTGCTTCTACAGCTAACTTTTAGCATATCATTTACATAAAACATGAAAAAAAAATTATAATCAGGAAGCAATGCATAGAGCAGCGAATGATGGACATCCAAACAGATTTAAATGTACCACAGTCAAATCAGTGAAACATGACATCTCATTGGCTGTTCTTCGTACGCTGTTACTACGTTGTGACTACTGCTGGCCATACATGATCCAACTGGACGTTTTATGGACCAATTGTTTCAACATTTTTATCTAATGTAAAAAAAAATCTAATTTTTCTGATTCCAACCATTTTAATCCCTTTGGCCAATTTCAAGCATATAATAGAAGCTAAAGCTTGGATGGGTTTAGAAAAATACAAATGTCCCAACAGCTGATTAACGCAAGGGGAGCATTAATTGCGTCATACTTCACGCAAACAGAACAATTCTCACAGTGACAGCTTTGAACCAGCTTTTGCTATGAAATGCAATCAGATTGATGCATATTTATCATTGATAGTGTATCAAAGAGCCATTGCAACATCTAAAGTTCAGAATAATTGATCTATTGGATTAAAAAAATCAATCACTATTTCATTAGCAGTAGACTTGTGCGCCGTCTAAAAATTTGGTCCGTTTTGGAATATCCGTTATTTCGTAATTCGTGTCCGAAACTCAATTCGGATTCCTACGAAATACGAATTTTCGTTAGTTTCGGCACATTTTCGTAACTGTACGAACATTCGTTATGATGAAGTTAAAAAGCAAAAATACCTTTGTTAATATTGGAGTCGATGTGGTAGTTGTTTTTGTATCCGAAATACGAATTCCGTTAACGGATTCCGTATTTCGGATTTAAAAAAACTATTATCAACTCCAATTTAAATGTACTTTGCTTTTTAACTTCAATATAATGAATGTTCGTAACGGAACGAAATTCCGTCAACGGAATTTCGTATTTCCTGCCTGTATTATAATGCAACTCTCAGCAGCAGAAGAGAAAACCTCTGATTGGTCAACCAAACAAAATACGAATTCCGTTAACGGATTCCGGATCCAAATTTCGGATAAAAAAAAAAAAACTACAATAAACTCCAGTATATTAACAAATGTACTTTGCTTTTTAACCTCAATATAACGAATGTTCGTAACGGAACGAAATTCCATCAACGGAATTTCGTATTTCCTGCCTGTGTATTGTAATGCAAGTTGCAACCCTCAGCAGCAGCGGATCCGTATTTCGGATTAAGAAAAAATTCTTGTCATGTTGTTCAACCTCATTTACAGGGGTAATATTAGTTCCCGTTTCAAAGAAATTCGGATCCGAAATTCGTTAACGGAATTTCGTATTTCGGATATAATTCGGAAACTGCAATTCGGATTTCGAATGCTTCTGAATTTACGAATTTCAGGAAAATTCGTACGAATTTCGATTTGTAACGAAACGTTATGGCACATGTCTAATTAGCAGACCAGTCACATGCACTGCGGCATCCCACAATGAACATGCCATGAGTTTTGGTGGGCAAAAAGTCACATCTCTGTTTTAGGGCGTGCTTTAAAATGAAAAACTTTAAATGCCTTATCGCATGGTAACGTATTGTGTTAATGTAACTCCAACAGGTAAAAAAACACATATGTATAAAACCTATACTTCCTATACTATACTAAATTTCCTATACTTCTTAGCGCCACCTAGGGGTGCTGTGCAAAGGGCATCTGTCCAGCCATATGCTGGTTTGATAAATAAACCTAATAGTGTGAATGGGACCTAAGGGATCATTTATTGGGCTGAAATTGGCATAACAAGCAGACTTGTCTTACCGTCATGCTATGTAAGCTATCCCAGTGGTGATCTAAGATGTGTTTCTCTAGGAACCTTTCATGAATAATACCAGCTGTTGAGCATTGCAGAAGCTGTCCACCTTCAAAGAGTTTAGATTCTGACAACTTCATTTCTTGTAAGACCTTAAATGGGTAAAGACAAATAGAAAATAGGAGGTTTAAAGTATCAGCATTTAGTGACAGGTAGTGGTGGCAATGGCATCTAAAATCCAGGAATGTTTAACAATGTATTACAAATATGTTATCAACATAAATATTACGAACACTCCCCTTATATTATGTTAAGTACCAGTGAGATCAGGTATTGAATATATACTAGAGAGAGAGAGAGTATATGTATATATATATATAT
>NW_017307011.1:381114-382884 GCF_000935625.1 Nanorana parkeri
TATATAATTTCCACCTTTAATGTGACCTATAATCTGTGCGATTCAGGTAAAAAACTGACTGAAACCTTTAAAGGACAAATAAAAAATTACAGTAGCGTTGGTTGCAAAAATATGCACACCCTTAAACTAAACTTTGATTTTATAATAGCATTCAGTCTTTTGGGGTAGGAATCTATCCTCATGACACATGCTGCCTTGGGAATCTTTGCCCACTGTTCCTTGCAAAAGTGCTTCAAATGTCCAAATCTGTCAGAGTGCATGGGCATCGCTTGATCTTTTGTGCACAGCCCTCTTCAGTTTACCCCACAGATTTTCAGTCGAATTCATGTCGGGGCTTTGGCTTTTTTCCCCCTTAACTGGGTGCAGACATACCAATTCTTTTTACTATTCTATTATCAGCATTCATTTATGCATTCATAAAGCACTGCTGTGTGCTTCAAAAATGTGCTTTGTCCTTTGCTTGCTTGGGGGCTCTATGGAGGGGAGGGAATGCTAAGAGGAGGTCTCAAAGTCATGTGGCCACTCTAACTCCTATCATTGAGCATTTTCCACAGCATTATGTAGAAAATGCACAAGAGGACTTCAGAGGCTTCACTTTACATTTTACATTTCATAAATAAAATACATAATGTAGGTGCAGTGTGGAGTATTTTGAGCAATGTCCTGCAAGGAGGGAACACCTCGGTTGGTTAAAAATAGGCCTCTTAGAGCTGTGGTTGACAACTCGTAAGTTGTGATCTACCCGTCAATCAAAGAGTTTGAAAGTTGTGTTTGACAAACAAGTAGCTTTGTTAAAACAAAATACATGATAAAATGACTACACTGGGCCTCAGGTATAAGGGCCTGTTCACACGACGTCCGTTTTGTGTGCTGACCGCCTCAGTACGCTGTTGCACTCAAAATGCATCCCAATGTATCCCTATGTGTTTTATGGGCTCCAGTTCTCACGTGCGCAGTTCATTCAGCTTACGACAGAAAAAATACTGCATGTCACATTTTGTCAGGTCCGAAAACCGTCAAAAACGCACTGCACTGCAGCTAACATACTAACAGCCCCACTCCAGCAAAAAAAAAAATTGTTTTGTTTTTTTTACTTGAACGCATCAAAAACGCGGCAAAAATGTGGCAAAAACGCACTGCATCAGTCTGCAGATCCGCGCCTGATCAGGACCTGATATCATGTGAACAGGCCCTAAGCCCTCGTTCACACCTGAACGTTTTGTAGCGCGTTCTACGCTCGACGAACGCTCTACAAAACGCTCAAAAATATAAATCCCATTGTATTCAATGGTCTCGTTCCCACCTTGGCGTATTTCGGCCCGTCCATAAAGCGCGCTACAAAACGGCCCACGCCTGAAAAGGTACATGTACTACTTTGGGCCGTTTTGTTGCGAGTTTCCATTGGGATACAGCCAAGTAGCCTTCGGAAACGCGCGTTTGTCGCGCGACTTTTTTACCGCGAATTGCGGTAAAAACACGCGCGACGGTTGCGCGACAGACGCGCATATGCAATACGCCTAGGTGTGAACGAGGACCTGAAGCACATAGGAAAGGGATATTCAGGTGTTTTCCCAAAGCAATATTAGGAGCGTCAGCAGGCTATGAACTGCCTTAATAGGATCTGAAAACAGATGGTCACTGGGGAATTTCAAGTGGGGAAGTTGAAGGGGGAGGCAAATGTAGTGGTGTTTAGCTTTCTGGGGAAAAGTAGAAAATTCCTTTAAAAAGGCCTTTTTTTTTTTTTACGCTATACAATATCTATATATATAT
>NW_017307011.1:382912-490283 GCF_000935625.1 Nanorana parkeri
ATATATATATATAGTATATCTTTTTTTTAAAAGATCTAAATATATGTGATCATCTTAGTAATACTAATTTTACCATGGTTAAAGGGTTAGTTCCCCCACAATTGAGCTTTCAATGTTACTTACTTTCTGGCAAGTTATACCATCTGATAATTTCATATACCTCTTAGGTCAGTTTTACACCTATGCATTGTGGTAATGCGTGGTTATGTACCGTTTTGCACAGTAATGCACTAAAGTCACCGCTATGCACGGTATAGCACTATGGTGAAGGTGGGATTTTCAGTCAGTTGGAGCATGTTCGCATGATGTTCATAATGCATGAACATAGCGCATGTTACCGCAGTAGCATTAAAGCACCACAGTGGACCAGTAAGGTCTGAATGAGCCCTTGGAACTAATTGGGGAGATAGCTGAGTTCCTTGGTCTGCACACTTGCTGTGGCCATTATGAGACTTTGGATTTGTAATGTATTTTATATTATGCAGACTAGTAAAGGAGGTTCAGGAACACACAATGGTTGTCAGGAAAACCCAAAACTCCCCTGTGGACAGGAATTCAGTCTAGAATTGTATTCAGGGCATATACATATAAAATAAGGGTCTGACTCAGCCCTGCAAGCTCCAACTTCATATAAATAAATATCACTTTTGGGTAGACTGACCTTGTAATATTTTTACAGATATATGAAAATAGGGGAAGCCGCATTTGCTCATTACATAAGCAGAACATACATAATGTGCAGCACAGTAACTGCATGTTCTTTTCTCTAGCCTTAAGGTGTATTTCCACTTTCGCAGCCAAATTAGGATAACACCTATTGTACATTTGTTACATTTTCCCATTCACATCGTAAAAGCTAAAAAAAAAAAAAAAAATGTAAATGCTTCTTGCACTTCAAATTGCTTTTATTTGGGTTAGGATTTTTTGGCTTCTTAAGGGTTAAAGTTTCTACTTGCTTATTTTCTTTTTTTTGTGATGTTAGGAGGGGCTGTGGGGGGCCAGGGGCTTCTCTGTTGTATGTAAATTACTTCAATGAGGGAAACACAATCCTCAAATTTCAGTCCTAAGTCTTTCTATAAGAAGAGATCACTGCAAAGGTGCTGAGAAAAACCTGGAATCAGCCATGTTGCCTGCTGCAACAAAATAGCTAGAAGGTAAGAAATCTTTTGTTAAGAATTATTTTTCAGTATGCTGTGTGAATAGATACACATAACAGACATATAGAGGTATTTTCTCAAATTTGATTTCAAAAGTAGAAATACACTTTAAGGTTGTCAGTCAGCCCAAACTGACCAAAACATGCCCAAATACTAACTTAACTTATACTTTATCTCAGTAGTTGTTACACAGAGTATACAGAGTGCTAGATAAGATATAGAACATTTTCCATGTGTATTAGTACTCACTTCTCCACATGCCCTGCGTATATGGAGTGGGCAGTGTTTGTGAATCTCATGCCTTAATTCTCTGACATTAAACTGCTTTAGAACTTCGCTGCTGCTACGTCCTCCAACACGTACAATACCATTCTTCAAGAACTGGTGAATCCCTGAAACAACAGTGGTAGGGTAAGGCTTCAGGAGAATACCTTTTAATACGTCAACAAAACACAACCTGATTTCTTGAGCTATTTGCTAATTGACATGTATCTCCACTCTGATCTATTATAATAGTGCAGCCTTGCCTCTTAGGGCTAGTTCACACCTTCCACGATTGTGGCCGGAATGCACTGGATCGCATTGCGGCCGTTTCAATTTGTTGTGGGGCGGGGGGGGAGGGGGAGGGTGGCAGTGCAGTGAATGGCCCTGCAGCCACGCCCTCCGTCCACAATACGATCGGTTGCATGGGAACTCAAGGCACATCAATACCTGCGGTCCGCTCTGCTCAGAAAAAATGCTGCAAGCACTATTTTTCTGACCGGACCAGAACAGGGGGCATTGATGTGCCACACGTTCCTGTGTGGCCGATCGCATAGCGGACAGAGGGCGTGGCTGCAGTGCCATTCACGCCCCCTCCCGCCCCACAACAAATTGAGCCGGCCGCAATGTGATTCAGTGCGTTCCGGCCACAATCGGGCCGGGAACGCATTGAGGATGATGTGAACTAGCCCTTAGGGAAAGCCGTTTATCCTTTTATTTTATTTGTATTCTCCTTTTTCAGATTAGTACTAGTATCTGTGCCGATCCCGAGTATTTGGGCGAGTACTCATACTTGTCCAAATGCTCAGATGCCTAGCCCGATACTTCCTGTATTAGGAAGCCGGGCAGCGAGTCATTACACGCTGCCCGACTTCCTGATTGGCCGGGAAGCCGGGTCCATGCTACCTCGTCACTTGTGTAATGACTCGCTGCCTGGGAAGCCGGCTCCATGCTCCATCATCACTTGTGTAATGACTCGCTGCCCAGGAAGCCGGCTCCATGCTCCCTCGTCATGAGGTGATGGGGGAGCATGAAGCCGACTTCCCGCCCAATCAGGAAGCCGGGCAGCGCGTCATTATAAAGCGCCCGGCTTCCTGATTGGCCAGAAAGCCGCCTCCATGCTTACTCGTCACATAGTCTTTACATGCCACCTGGCTTCCCGGGTAATCAGGAAGCCAGGTGGCGAGTCATTACACGCCGCCTGGCTTCCTTAATGGGACTTCCGATATCGGTATTCGGTATCGGCGAGTTCCGAAATACCGGTATTTGTGCATCCCTAATTAAGATTCTTGCATTTGCCCAGTCCTGACTGGTTCTTGTCAAAGCCAGCTGCTGGAAGGGAAGAACAGTTTGGAAGCATCATATATATATTTATATATTTAATTACAGAACACTTTAAACAAATGAAATGTCTAATGGATGTATACATTTATATACACCATAATGAGCAGTATACATACCTTCCAGAAACTGATCTAATGCGTGATTAGTGTAGCAGACCACAAGAATTGGAGAGAGGTGTCCATTTAATTGCCATACATCAAGGTTAGTGAGCAGAGCTTGCGCAATCTTCAGTCCAACGTATGTCTTGCCTGAAACGAGGGGGAAACAGAAGATCACTTTTGCTGGAGTAGTCTAAGGTCCCATCTATTACTCATGGTATGTAGCAAACAAATGAATTAAAGTACAGATCCACCTTTATGCATATTTTGGATACATTACAGTGTTTAGTACAACATGGCTGTAAAGTTTGCTAAAGTACCTGTTGCGCCTATTGACATGTGTTTAAAAGAACCCTGAAGTAAAATAAATATTGTTGGCCTTTTTTCTACGAATGCTAGTTGCCTGGCTGTCTCTGGCTTAAAGGAGGTGAGATTTTCACTCACCTCATAGTTCGAGCCGACGTGTGACAATTAAACTGTCACATGTCAGCTCAATAGATCGGGAAGTGAGCGAACACATACCGTCGCTTGCTCACTTCTTGATCATCTCCCTGCAGAGAGCCGTGACTGTCACTCACGGCTCCCTGCAGGGATTCTCCCATCCCCGCTCCGATCCTCCAGCGCTGACTGGCGGAACGGACAGGGGAGGGGCGAGTACAGCTGGCTCTGCCTCTAGATAGGCAGAGCCAGCTGTCACTCATGCAGCTGGGTGGATCTCGACAGTAATGTCGGGATCCATCCTGGCTGCAGCGGTCTCAGTATACCGCAAGCTGTAGCTCATGATATACTGAAACTAGCGTCACGAGGGGACGCTAGTTTATGTCCTCCCGTGACCCTTAGGAGAACTATGGGAAAAGCACTTACCCCATAGTTCTGCTTTAAAGAGGAACTGAACTGTGGAGTCTGTGCCCAAAAAAGACAAGCAGATCACAAAGGACACTAATATTGTCTACCAACTATGAGGCTACCGGAGTGTCTAGGCACATTCACATACCAGAAAGTGCTCTGCTATTTTTCAGGAGGTATTCCAGACAAAATGTAAATCTTCCACCAAATCTTTACTTTTTGAGTTCCTGTCCACTTTAATATTTGGAGTTACCGAGGTGGAAGGAGCATGCATGATAGAAAATGAAGGAAGTCGGAGCTTCTGCTTCTATGTTCTGGGTCAGTGCCTCAAAAACTATTGAAGCAGCATTACCAGGGCCAGATTTCCCACAAGGCCACTGAGGCCGGTCCTTGGGGCGGCAGGGAGCAGAGGGGCAGCATGGGTGTATTATCTCCTGAAGCCTGGGACATGCAGTTCTGGGCACCGAGTGAGTAGTTGTTTTCTACATTTATGTTTCTTGGGGTACATCACAGGACACAGGAAGCTTATTCTTGAATGGAGGAATTATGCAGCTGCCTTCAGGTGATTGGACACTGGCAGATCAAAGCTGTTATTGCAGCCCTGTAAAGGGGCGTCCCGAGGCTTGGTGACACCCGGAGCGGTGTCCGGGTGTCACCCCGCCGAGACGTCATCGCGCGGCAGTATTCTGATACCTGCCGGCGGCCATCTTGGTGATGGACGCCGGCAGAGAGAGGAGAAGACAGTCACCCGGTGGGATAAGGTATGCCGCCGGGTCCCCTCCTCTCTCCTGATACTGTCGGGCGTTCGGTCCGACAGTATAATAAATTGCATTTTATTGGACGTAACGCACTATGTCCTTGTCCTTTTTCTCTTTCCACCGAGATTTATACTGGTACCTGTGATCTGAGGAGACCTTATCGCCTTTTTCTGTGCATGGGCTTCCCTCCCCCATTAAGAAGGGAAAAAGTGCATTTGACCTAGCTCTGTGGGTCTACCTCCCCAGGTGAGCATTCACTTGTTATCATCACTCACTCGGTGGAGGTGAAGGTCTGCCTGCATTGTGTGATTATCCTTACCTGAGAGTTATATGCACATTGGCTGCGAATCATCTGAGGAATTTGTTGCACAATCACCATTGTTTGCGTTTGTTTTTTCCTTGGGACTTTTTTTGCCTATATTGCTTTTTTGTATGTGTGTAGATATTTCTTATGCCTCATTTGTTTGAAGGCTCATATATGTGACTCATTTATATATGTTTCAATTTATTAGATATGTATGATTATTAGCTCGGCACAATATTGTTTTTTCACATTTTACAGATATTTAGTTATATCCTTAGTGCTTGGTAGCTCATATTTCCACATTACACTTACTGGCGCTGATCACCTTTATTGTTTAACTATAATAACCAGTTTTTACAGTTACCTACTCTGTGAAAACAACAAGAGAATAGTTTTAGCTTGGGTCTTAGTTTAAGAATTTCCGGCTTTGTAGTTAGTGAATGCTAGTTAGTTGCAAGTTGCTAGTTATGTATTAGGCTATAAGGTCTGATTACCTGGTAGCTTAAAAAAACAGTGAAACTAAAAAAATATAAAACTCAAATTGTATTTACAACAACGTAGATTTTTCATACTGTAAGTCCTTTAAGTTTCAGAAGCTTACCTGTGCCTGGAGGCCCCTGAATAATGGCGATCTCCTTGGTCAGTGCCAGCTTTACAGCCTCTATTTGAGACTCATCAAAGCCTAAGGACTCTTTGGAAGGCCATTCCAAGGGGTTCAGAATATTGAGTTTGTTCCTTGCAGCTGGGATGTCTCTTTTCTCTTTGCTCATCATACAGCTAAGATCATACTGGATACCGGCATTGAGATACCGTGGTGGTCCCAGCTCACTTTCACATGATACAATGTATTTCTGAAAAGGCACATCCTGTGCATTCATCTCTTTCAAGCCCTCCAACACATGACGGTAGGCCTCAAAGTATGCAGTAGTCTCCACCATCATGAAAGAATCAGCTGGGTTTGTCCTTGCCAGAAGCTCTCTACTCTGTTCACAGAACTGCAAGTGCACCTCACCTTGTTCCAGCTCTTTGGCATCACGATTAGAAACTGTGGCAAATAAGAAGGATGCAAAATTGTCCTGGGACAGGCAAACTAGTGATCCATACAACAGTCTTTTGGAGTTCTGCCAGCGTATCCACTTTAACGGTGTGACATCAAACTTGACTATGTACACAATTCCTGAGGGTGTGCACATAGGAGTAATTAGGCGCGTGTCGAAGTAAACACGAATGTCATCAAACTTAATTTTACGGATGCCTCTAACATCATGGTGAAGGATGTCTTGGATCCCTTTCCTTAATGGCCGTACAAAGTCTTCCCTCAAGAGTCGAAAGTGTGTGTCCAAGTAAAGGTCAGTGCTTTCAAACTTGTTATACACATTATTTGGTCTAAGAAATGGATTTTCACCCCGATGAACTTCATCAAAAGTAGGGTACACACTCAATGTTCTAAAATCTTCAACAGGAACGTCTGCTCCAATGACCATGGGTGAGTCCACTCGTAGTGTTCCTTCTCTTCTCCTGTCCTGTAGATGCTGAATAAAATTTGATACCCTTTCTAGATTCTGCTCTATATGTTCCCCCACTTCTATTCCAAAAGCACGTAAACTGTTAATAGAGTTAGGAATGAGAGCCACCAACATTGAAGTCTCTCGTATGCTACTGGCAGGAAACATGCTTATAATTTCTTGCAGAAGAGTTATTATACTATCAATGTTATCGGGATAACGCTGCCTCCTCTCAGAGACAGGTTCTGTCATCATTCCTACTATATAGTGCGGGAGGCAAATACGAATATATTCAGATGATTTGACCTGTCCAAGGAGATGCTGAATACTCTGCCTCTCTAATCTAGAGGTGCAGGCCCTGCATACAGCCTTACACAGCAACTCCACCAAATCTGGCCTCATTTCAGTGGCTGACAGCAAATCCTTTAGACCAGGATGTGCAGCTAGAGTGATCGCTACTTCTGAGGTTTCCTTTCTCAAAAGTTCTTCAAGAGCTTTGTAACCCAGACGTATGACTCGATGCTCCTTTCCACTCTCTCTGTCCCGGCGTGGCCTTTCTGGTTGTGGTCTATGATTTTCCCTTCCTTCCTGGTTGTGGTTTTCTCTACCCCAGTTATTACCCTGCTGGTCTCCGGCTCTTTGTTCATTTCGTAATCCTGGTCCATGCCCTTGACGTCCACCACCACGCTGTTCATTATGTCTACCAACACCATGTTCACGCTGTTCACCACCTCTATGCTCATTTTGTCCTCTCGCACCATGTTCATTTCGGCCTCCACCACGTTGTTCATTTCGGCCTCCACCACGTTGTTCATTTCGCCTTCCACCCCTGTGCTCATGTGGTCCACCATCCCTTTGTTCACGCTGTCTTTCAGGCTGACGTTCTTTAAATCCCTCAAATCTTGGCTCGTGGTGCCCTCCAACTTGCTGTGCATTTCTTTCTCTAGGTCTATGCTCTTGCCGTTCATTTGCTCCGCCAAATTCATTTCTATTTAGCTGTTGATTTTGCCTTGGGCCATTGTGGAGACCCCTTCCTAGCCTTGGTCCTGCCCTGTCTGGAAAAAAATATATATATAGTGAAAGAGTTTTTCCCATTAAGGATGTTTGATAGCTGATTTTTAAAACCTGGACTGAAATGTATGGCCATTTTTTTTTTTTTAGGACCAGCACTAGGAGCCAATGAGGCTTGGCTGTATTGTAGAGGTGCTAACGGAACCATACTAGCAGAAGCAGATTCTTCATTAGTGTGATGTAACACCTGTATTGTGTTCTATACTGGGGGAGGGAGGTGTTCTAGATCAAGCTATGCTTCCCCTACACTGAAGGTTAAGGATTTGTCTATGCTATCTGGCAAGTCTGTATCAAAAGACTGGCTGAACAGGAAAACAAATCCTTTTGCAGGTAAAAATTATTTTAGCTGTATATTAAGCTGCTTGTCTGCTTAAAAGTGTATATAAAGCTAAAACTTTTCCTCTATGAGGGATTGAGAAGTGAATGGTAAAACCCCTGCCAGCGTTTTTGCCATCTGCATCTCATTTTGGAGATTTCTATTAATTTCCTGTCCTGTTGAAACAACAGGACGTGAGAAAAAAACCCTCCAAGGTGAGGGAGATTTCACCTTAGACCGTGCCACCGGACAAGTGTTTCTTGTTTCTCCTCTATTCCTGTTCTGATGACCATTGATAATTGTGTATTTTCCATTAGTGATAGTGATCACCAATACAAACATAGAGAGTATATTTCCCTAGTGGGGAGGGGGCAGCGGTGCATTGAAGTCAATGGCACCGCAGCCGTGCCCCCCACCCACAGTGCGATCGCCCGCACCCGGAACGCAGGCACATTAGTGCCTGCGTTCTGGTCCAGTGCGATCTGCACAAATGCGGCAAGAACTATTTTTGCAGATCGCAGTGCGGGCAGGGGCGTGGCTGCGGTGCCATTGCCTTACATGCACCGCCACACCCCCTCCTGCCCCTGAACGAAGGGAACCAGCAGGCCAAACACTCTTGAACGCAGACTTAGTGGTGTGAACCGGCCCTAAGGGCTGCTGTCAGAATATAAGGCAAACAGGGGGATTCCTCGATTGACACACTTGCAGTGTTGTTGGAGGAATCTGCTCTATTTTTTTTGTTAAGCACATGGGTTGAATGAGAAAAATAGAACAGTGCATGGCCAGCCTAAGTTCTTGTTTCTAGACATGCTTCATGTTACACCCATATTTAGGCCATGGTCAGATCACAAGGCGAATTGCGGGGTTCTTTTCCCTTCAAGATGCTGATATTGTTTGAATTTGGCCCAGCTGCATGTAGCTCCACCCGCACAGCCACATCATCCATTCACAGATCCTATCAAACGATCTGTGAAGGGATGACGTGGCTGTGTGGGTGGAGCCACCGCAGCAGAGGGAGAATACAAGTGCAGTGACATCACCAGTTGTCCATTGACACTTCCTCTTGTCCATGTTACTATATCTCTATACCTTGGTATGGACATGGACAGAAGGAACAGTCTGCAGGAGCCATTGCATAGCATCCACATAAATGCTTTACTGGCTCCTATGAAGACATAGTCTAATTCCTTAGTGCTAACTACAATGTTGATAGGTCACAGGGCTTAAAGACAAAAGAGTCTTACTTCTTTCATGTTGTCGATTATAATTAGCTTCCTCCCAAGGCCTTCGTTGGGGATCCATTGAAGGTCCTGGAAATATCTAAAAAATAAAGGTTAAGAGACGTTAACTGATGTGCCCAGAAGAAGTCATACAAGGTAGAGACAACAATGTGGCTGATTATTTAAAGCAAGAAAGATGTGGTTATGATTTGGAAATAACAAATTACTATTATCCCAGGAGGCTCAAAAACAGTTTTGTTGCGTCAATAGCACTGACACAATAGTGCCTAACATAAAAAGGCTTGGTACTTTGGAAGCAACGTTCAGGGGTTGGATAGAGTATATAAAATTAAAGCTAAAACCACATATTGAGGGGAAATTATGAAAACTGGAGCAGTCAAAATCTGGAGCAGTTGCCCATGACAACCAATCAGCTTCTATCCTTCATTTTCAAAACTGAAGATAAAAGCCGATTGGTTGCCATGGGCAACTGCTCCAGATTCTGTTTGCTCCAGTTTTGCTAAATGCCCCCCATTAAGATTTGTAAAGAAAAAAAAATGTTTTGTATAATTAAAGGGTTATTAAACCCTCAGCAGTTTTTGCATATATCTACTGCTAGCAAGCAAGTGAAACCCGAACATTCTAGCGGCGCACTTTTCTTTTTTAGAGACTATATCTCCACCTACGTCTTCCGGACACCACTCTGCCCGCATCCAGACTGGTGAGATACCGCACAGCACTCCTGAAAGTCTGCATAGCCCACATAGCCACCTGAGAGCCCACATAGCCCACCTGAGACCCCACACAGCCACTTGAAAGTACACATAGCCCGCACAGCCTCCTGACAGCCCACCTGAGAGCCTCCACAGCTCATCTGAGAGCCCACAGAGTCCATCTGAGAGCCCGCACAGCCCTGGTGAGAGCCCGCACAGGCCACCTGAGACCCTAGGACATCAGGGAGCCACCCTGGAACAACACATATGTCGCTTGATATTTATTTTGTATTGCTGTATAATGTATAGCTGGAACTTGTAGTCCTCTATAGCCGGTCTCCTTACTCCCTCCCTTGGCTGTCTCTTCTTGCTCTTTCTCCTGGCTGCCTCTCCACGCTCTGTCCTCTATATTCTCAAACCACCCACCCACTATACTTAACTTTCGGCGATTGCTTCTTCCCCTTGCCAGTACGGGGGTACTAATCCGTACCCCGTACTGCCGTGTAGCGCATCCCTGTGCTCTGGACTAATCAGAAGTGCTTCTGACCGCGCTGACCAATGAGAAGTTTTTTTTTGCTAAGAACCAATGAGTGCTCGCCATTTCTGAGCAAAATTTAAAATCCAGAGAGCAGGACTGTGATACACGGTAGTGCAGGGTATGGATAGTACAGCCATACCGGTGAAGGGGAAGGAGCATTACCGGAAAGGTAAGAATAGTGGAGGGAAGAGGGGGGCAGATTGGAGTGGGTAATTCCATTTTCTCAAATTCCCCTGGAAAAGTGGACTTGCCCCTTAAAGTGAATCTAGCCTAAAATGTTTCTAAGGTTACATCAGTCTTGAAATGCTGTACTTTGGGGTGCTTGTAGTAGGGTGAGCCAAGATTCTGTGCCTTTGTGGTCTGTTAGGAAAGGGGAGGCACCCGCTGGCTGCTGTGGGGTGTGGTAGCTGTCCTGGTTGGGTTTCAGCACACATTAATTTAGGAATAATGTAATGGAGGTGAGGCCATGGTCATATAATAATTCTATTAGAAATCCCCCGGTTCCAGGATCCCAACTATAATCCAGAAAATCCGGAAAGAACTGAAAAGTCAGCTCTTTCCAGTTAAAAGTAATTGCTTCCTGGAACCCTGTGGCTGAGAGTCCTGGGTGACTTTGGTCCCACATTTTACTGTTTTATTCCCATGCAATGCCACAGTAAACACGTAGGAATGTGTGAGTGAGATGACAATGTAATATTATGATAGTTACAATAATAACTCAGAGCATGTTATACTAAAGAAGTTTATTTTCACAACAGCCAGTGTTTGCCTTAAATCATGAAGAGGGATCGAAAAAACAAACTTGATTCACCTTCTCTCAATTGTACGATTGAAGTGAACACAGCTTCACTGATCCAGATGAGAAATGTACTCCTTTAGTGAACCAATAATACAATTCTGTAGTTCCCGAACATCAATTTTAGGGTCCCTTTAAGAACATCTCCCTTTGCAACCGCAAAAGTTCTGATTAACATAACGTAAACTCTGATATAAACAAGCCCTTACCTGATCTGTCGGGCTCACAAGCCCTTTAAAAAAAAAAAAACCCTATTTCCTTGTTTCACTAACCCGAAACCAAGTCCTAGAGACTGTGGTGATCATAAAATATTACATTTCCGTCTGGCCTAACCACTCCTTGAACATTCCACCTTAACAGCTCGTAATGTCAGTCTATGTATTGTTGCCTTCTAACTGGCAGTGACGTCATCAGCATTGTGTAATCCCGGTGAATCAGCGTCGTCCTCCAAACTGCGTCTGAAATAAGAACTGTCTGTGTTGACAGCTGTGAACCACCCAGATTCTAATTTTCCTTCCCCAACTGTCCCATTCTAGAGCAGGCCCAAATCTAACTGCTGGCGGTTCTACATATTTATTATTACAATGGCTTTGATAAACAAGGCCCTGCATAGCCATACCGATCAGCATCCTGAGCCATAATGATTCTGGCTGCTTAGAAACGTACACAAACATCAGCATAATTTAAAGCAGCAGCAGCACACACATCAATTAGGACTGATGGTCACCTTCCCGCACCTAGCCAACTTATGTATTACCTTGTAATGATATTCCTTTTAGCAGCGATTAGCTGTGTTGCTCCTGTCTTGCTTTGGCCTCTGTTCACAGGCGTTTGCTGTTCCTGTTCTGTCATCTGCTGGTATAAGTAAGCAGGCTGTAAGCCCTCCCATTCCAAGCTTTCAGTTTCTATTCTCACATCTGATCCGGAGAACAGAAAGTACCAGGGTGGGGGAGAGACTGAAACGAGACTGGAGGCTAGAAACAGGAAACAAATGTACAGAAAATGATGGAAAATGGAAAATAAAACAGAAAACAACTGTACTTCATACTCATTTAAATGGACGGGCCCTCTTCTGGAACCAAATCCCTCTGTCCTTTTTTACTCTTCAGATGTCTCTCTTTTTGGTCTAAATTTTAGACCTCTATAAGGGCCTGTCAAAGTTGATGAGCTTTGGCATACCTTCCAGCTTTCTGAGATGAGAGAGAGGGGCACTTTTAGGCTAGGTTCACACCTAGGCAATTGAGCTGGTGAGCTGTTTTCACGCGTTTTTGTTTGCGCAATTTTGCTTTGAAAACCGCACGGTTGTCAGTGCATATAGATATACACTATATTAGCAAAAGTATTGGGACGCCTGGCTTTACACGCACATGAACTTTAATGGCATCCCAGTCTTAAGGTGCCCATACACCTTATGACCATCGCAAGACTTTTGTCTTGCAATGGTCATAAGCTTATTAAAAGCTCATAGATCTGCCCATCTTGGACAGGCAGATCGTACTTGCGATCATCGAAAGCCCGCCCCGCTGAGGGGCGGGCTTCCGATGACCGCAATTCTGAATGGGCAGTGTGTGCGTGCGCACACCGGCCGGTTCCGCAGTTGTCGAACGAGCAGGCTAGAAACCCGCCGAGAATCGTATGATTTCTATCCTGCTGGTTCGACAAAAGACGTGCGTCCGTACAGTAAAAACGGTTGCACGCCTTCCATACAACTTGCGATTATCGTACGATCGCAGGTCTTGGTATGCTGATGTCTTAAGAGTTCCCTTCACTGGAACTAAGGGGCCAAGCCCAACCCCTGAAAAACAACCCCACACCATAATCCCCCCTCCACCAAATTTTACACTTGGCATAATGCAGTCAGGCAAGTATCGTTCTTCTGGCAACTGCCAAACCCAGACGTTCATCAGATTGCCAGATAGAGAAGCGTGATTCGTCACTCCAGAGAACACGTCTCCACTTCTCTAGCGTCCAATGGCGGCGTGCTTTACACCGCTGCATCCAAAGCTTTGCATTGCACTTGGTGATGTAAGGCTTGGATGCAGCTGCTCGACCATGGAAACCCATTCCCTGAAGCTCTCTATGCAGTGTTGTTGTGCCAATCTGAAAGCCACACGAAGTTTGGAGGTCTGTAGCTATTGACTCTGCAGACAGTTGGCGACTTCTGCGCACTGTGCACTTCAACATGCGCTGACCCCGCTCTGTCATTTTACATGGCCTACCACTTCGTGGCTGAGTTGCTGTTGTTCCCACTTGCTTCCACTTTGTTATAATACCACTAACAGGTGACCGCGGAATATTAAGTAGCAAGGAAATTTCATGGAACACCTGAATCCATTGATTTGGAGGGGTGTCCCAATACTTTTAGCAATATAGTGTATATGGGACCCAAAAGCACAACAACCACCCGAAAATAGCTCCTGCACCTTTTTGCCCGACAGGCGATTTCTACCGCACGACAAAATGCAAATATGTCATGGCTAAATCCGCGTGATAGTTCGCCTAGGGGTGAACCTAGCCTCAAACACAATGCATTTAGGCTAGGGATGCAGCAATACTGAGTATTTGGACGAGTACTCGTACTCTGCCAAATACTCCCGATACTTATTCTGATACCAGAACTTCCGGTATCATGAAGCCGGGCAGCGAGTCATTACACGCTGCTGGTTTCCTGATTTGCTGGGAAACCGGCTCCAGGAGCATGGTGCCGGCTTCCTGACCAAACTAAGAAGATTCCAAAGGAGTTTTTATTGGTAAGTGTCACAATCCTCAACTTACCTGTATCAATCCCAGGGGTCCTCGCACTTGCAGCATGTCAGCATGTACTCTTGTCAGTGACCTGTGTCCTATAACATTCCCGTGTAAAAATAGTGAGCACATGTCTCATGGCATCCTTTCCCGTTCCCAAAATGTGACACGGGCACATGCAGCAGTCTGCAGTTGGGAGCCTCCGAAAAAATACTTTGCTGGGCAATGTATATTTAGTTGATCCGGATTAAAAGTGAAACAAATTTGAGAGTTTAACCCCTTCATGACTGAGGCCTTTTTTTTCATTTTTTGCACCCATGTTATATTCCACATTTTAGGCCTGAAAATTACTTAAAACCCCCACACATTATATATTTTCTGAATGCCAAGACCCTATACAATATAATGGTGGTAGTTGCAAATTTTTATGTTGCGCAATATTAGCGCAACTCCTTATTAAACCCCAAAATTTAGTGATAAATTTAATTAAATGCCCCAAAACCCAACAAAATACCAATTTTTTTAATAAAATATTAAAGATAAGGTTACAACGAGTAAAACGATACCCAACATGCCCAGTTTACAAATTGCGTGCGTCCGTGAAACGGCGAAAAACTGCAGTACCCCAAAAAGTCCACAGAAGACGCTTTAAAAGCCCCCACAGGTCATCAATTTAGAGATACCCCAAAATACTGGCCCTATAATTATTGCTCTCACTCCGGCGTGCGCGGCGATACCCAACATGTGTAGCGCGTTCGTCGTTTTCATACGTAGGCGCACCCAATGCGTGTTTACGTGGCGACGCGTGTGCTCGCGGGGGCGGGGGACCTTTAAAAATGTTTTATTATTATTATTAGATTTATTTATTTAGATTTTAATTTTAAAAACAGTTTTGTTTTTTTACTTTACTTTGACTGCTATCACATGGGGGGGGCTTACAAGCCCCTCCATGTGATAGCAGATGGTGGTGACAGGTACTCTTTAAGGTGATGCTGGGGGTCCAAAAGACCCCCACTGTCACCTTTACACTGGAAATAAGCTATTGAAGTGCAGATCGCACATCAATAGCTTATAGCTGGGCTGCAGGAGCCCAGAACTGACAGCCCAGGGACCGGAAGTGATGCAATCTGCATCGCTCCCGGTCCCATAGAACGGGGAGGGGATCGATGAACGGAAGTTCGTCGACCTCCTCCCCAGCTCCCCGCGGACACCAAGGACGACGGTCCCGGGCCCGTAGGAGGGGCAACGGAGGGCAACGTAGGGGGGGCGGCCCCTTCTTCGGGACACAGAAGCGATCTGGCGACAGGTAAGTCGCCAGAATCGCTTCTGTTGTAAAGCCAACAGTTGGCTCTACAAAGTCGCCGGGAGTCTGTTTAAACAGCCCCGATGCTGGTGACGTAAACTGTACGTCGTCAGTCACAAAGGGGTTAATACTGCTTTAAACTCAGAATTGTTTTTTTTCACCATTACTTTTCCTTTATATTGGCTTTTCGAATTAGCCAACAAGATAATTAGGAGATAAGATGAAGGTTTTATTGCAGAATAATAATTGTGGTTGTTAGATAGAACCTTCTCATAGATATCTCTAGAAGGAAAACTGAAAAGGAAAGAGTGACAGAGGGACTTGGTTCCAAATGAGGGAACAATGGAAGTTCTGGCTTTGGGACTGTGTCAGCAGCATCAGTTTGGATGTTGGTGAGATGGTTCTTCGGTCATTCTGAATTTACAGACTGGTGAACTATACCTACAGCTGACCTGATTCTACCCTGCATTTGACATGCTTCAAGCAGTCTTTGCATTACCATAGACTTGTATTGGAATGCAAAACCTGTTTGAAGTGAACAATAGCCCATAGACACAGGTTTAGAATGCACTGTTTATTTACCTAAGTATTATACAACACTAAGCCTTTCTTCTCTCACAAGATTGAGAGGTGAGGTAATATACAAAGTCTCATTCTACACTGATTGGAATTAAAGCAACCCTGTCACTAACTTAAAGTGACACTAAACTCAGGAGTTTAGCTTCCAATTGTGCCCCTGGACTGTCACCCTGACACATGCCTCAATAGAGATATAACATGATAGTATATGCTGTGACTTTAGAACCCTGGGTAAGTGATCCTGTCACCTACTCAACTAAATAAAACATTATAGTAATGTAAGGGACCCACCGGACCGAATCACCATGGTGGACACCCTATCTGATAACCTACTTTCACTTGTATTTGGTTAAAGTGACACTAAACTCAGGAGGAAAATCTTAAAAATACATTCAAGTACATTAAAGTGACATTAAGGCAAAAAAAATTTCCCTCCCCCCAATGTTAATGTTAGCACTTACCTTAAATGATGTCTCTTTTTCCGATCTTCCTCTTCTTTCCTGATGTTTTCAGCCTTCTCTCCAGCGGTGCGGCGGCTCTCCGATCCAGCGCTGACTGCTCTGTCCCTCCGATCCAGCGGTGTCTGCATGCAGGTGCACGCGTCCATAGACTTACCTTGCATCCCTCATCGTGTCCCTGCCAAAAATGAGAACTGCGCATGCGCCCGCCCCAAGATCCTTTGCGGCCGCTTGAGAAATTTCTCATTTTCGGACGGGAGCGCGCACGGAACACAGGGTAAGTTTAAAGTGCTGTTTGAGCGGGTTTTTTTTTTTTTTTACTTTTTGCATATATCTACTGCTCGCTAGGAGTAGATATATGCAAAAAACCGGGAGGGTTTTAATATCCTTTAACTATTAACAAAAATGTATCTTATTTGTGTATCACACTGAAGCATAGAAACATGTAGCAAAATGTTGAAACATTGTATCAGACTTCTCATCGTTCTAGAGACAGCCAGAAGTTTTTTGTGACATCTGAGACTAAAATGCTGCCGAATTAGCATGCCAGGATCAGTATCACTAAGGTTATTATTAGCTGTTCCTAAGCAGCTGTTTGGAGCAGCCTAATAATAACCAAAATTATAAAAGAAAAAAATGTATCAAGCAGTAATAGTGACTGCTTGATATAATTGAAAAAAAAAGTGTAAAGTATAAAAAATGTGTAAACAAAATTAACTAAAAATAAAAAATGTACATATATGTGTGACAGTTAGTGACATTGTAGGCCACCTAACTTAACCGCTATTAGCTTTTAGACAAAAAAATAAAATGTTCGTTTTTGGCCGAGAAGTACAAAAACATTTTTGAAATCCTAGGAATATGAGAAATAATGAACAAATAAATGAATTTATTTTAATGCATTTTTTTAGCTGTGCTATTTTTCTAAAAAATAATAATCAAAACTGGGCAAAAAGTGTTTTCTTTATGTTTCTTTATGTTTGTTCCTCGTTTTTTTATATTTTCTTCATCCTAAGTGAGGTTTTAGGTACACGTATGTGATATAAATACATAGCCCTCTCTGTCCTCTAAAAAACAATATATAATATGTGTGGGTGCACTTAGTAAGAAAGTATATTAGTGACGCAGAAGAATCACACAGCAAAAGTGTAAAAAGTGCGTCAGTCATTAACAAACAGAAACTGAAAAAAATCTCAGTCATGAAGGGGTTAAAGATTTCAGTTTGTTTTTATTTGAATTGCAGATTTTTTTGTCACATTAAAGGTGGAAAAAATTCTGAAGTGATTTATTTTGGTCTGATTTTTTAACATATCAATAACATGGCATTTTTACAGGGGTGTGTAGACTTTTTATATCCACTGTATAGCTAGGTCCCATCATGATGGACTTTAATGTTCTTTAACACTTTTTCAGCAGTCTTATGTTATTGTGTTGAAGTCCTGGTGGACACTCTCCGCCAAATCTCCAGGATGAGTCTCATGTCTGTTCACTTGTGGCGTACCCTTTGGCTCAAATGCAGGTCAACGAAGCTCCCCTACAGGAAGCATGCCCTTTCCAGGCATTTTTAGTGAATTCTTGGATACTTACATTAAGGAAGTCACTAAGGGCAAATGTACCTTATTACGTAACAAGAAGTCAAAGCCGCAAATTTCAAAATTGTCTGCCTCACTCCTTAAGAAAAGTTTTTTCACCCTTTCCATGCCTCAGGTTTCAAGCCCAAGCAGAGCAGAGAGCTCTGTGATCAGGTCTGATCCTCCAAGCCCATAGACTCCGGTAATAGCCTTCCTCCCAATGAAGAGGTGCCACCACATTCCAAAGTTGGGGGACATCTGTTTGCCTTCTCTCTGAACATGGAACATTCCCAACACTTGGGTTTAGAGTCGTGGCCAACGGATAGAAACTGGAGTTTTGCTTCTTTCTCCTCCTTGATTCTTCTTATCACATTTGCCATGGTATCCTTAGAAACTAATGTCCTAGCTCTGCTCCTCTCTCAGGTGGTCATAGTCCCTGTGTAGGAGGCAGAGTAGTTCCAGGGTTTCTATTCCAACCTGTTCACTGTCCCCAAGGCCAAGGGATGGGTTAACCCTGTTCTTGACCTGAAGCTTCTCAGCAGGTTCCTGTGAGTCCAGAATTTCCGTATGGAGTTTACCCACTCTCTTCAATACCTCCGTTCACCCAGATGATCTCCTAGCCTGGGTGGACATCAAGGATGTGTATTTGAACACCCCCATTTGTCCTGCCCACCATCACTACCTGTGTTTTGCTGTAGGTACTCATCATTTCATATTTGTTGTCCTTCTCTTTGGCCAGTCCACGGCACCCTCCTAAAGTGATTATAAGCTTCTAGCAGAAGGAAGTGCAACAGTCATAAGGGTTACTGAGTTGGCTAGCTGCAGGTGGTTCTTTTCCGCTATAAACCTTACAATGGTGGCAGTGGAAGGGTAAACATTGTTTCTATATCAGTGTAGGCGTATTTGTTCTCTGATATAAAATCTTTTAAAAGTTTAACAATCTGCAGATTCTTTTCATCATAGTATCCCATTCAGGACACTGTCTGCAAGGAGTTTACATGTTGTCCCTGTGTTTGCGTGGGTTTCCTCCGGGTGCACCAGTTTCCTCCTACACTCCAAAGACATTCTGGAATGTTAATTGGCTCCTGGCTAAATTGGCCCTGTATGCAAGTGAGATAGGGACTTTAAATTGTAAGCTCCTCAAGGACAGGGACCGATGTGAATGTGCAGTATGTATAGCAATGCGTAAATCGTTGGTGCTATATAAATACTAATATTAATAATTAGGGATGTTCAGATACCAAGTAGAGATACTTCTCCAACTCCAAGACTAGACTAGAGAAAAATTCAGAGGTTAGGAGGCAGCTGCCACTTGTAAGGAGCACACGGAGCTCCTGGGATTTGTGCATCCCCATTTTAATGCTTTTTTTTTTAAATTATAAATACATATTAGGGATGCACCGATACCATTTTTCCAACTACAAGCAGTTCTCCAGTTCTCACGTGCGCAGTCCGTTCAGCTTACGACAGAAAAAATACTGCATGTCACATTTTGTCAGAAACGGTCAGGAAACGCAAACGCGGCAAAAACGCATCAAAAACGCACTGCACTGCAGCTAACATACTAACAGGCCCACTCCAGCAAAAAAAAAAAAAAAACGTGGCAAAAACGCACTGCATCAGTCTGCAGATCCGCACCTGATCAGGACCTGATATCATGTGAACAGGCCCTCAAGGGAAACTCCACTTAAATAAATAAAAAATAAATTAAAAAACATAAAAATAATTGCATTTATAATTGATACACAAGTAACATGTAAATCATGTTATTCAAAATGACCTTTCCATTGAAAACTGCAGCCGCTGGGATTTTCTAAAACTGTGAAAAAATCCACCCAAACCCCAGGAATTCAGGAATCGGTCTGGAAAGGACATGCTGCAGCAAATTGCGATAAAGGTAGTAATCTATAAAAAAAAGTTTGTTAAATCCTTACATTGTACATTGATCACCCAGGGGGATTGATATTTTTCAACCAAAGTACAGTAACTCTTTACGTTTCTAGTCTCTATTTGCTCTTCTTGTTTTAATTTTTTTATAATTAGGGGAAGAAAGCTTTACAAATAAAATACATGCAGCCACCACACCAAAAGCCTGGGAAGCTGCAGTGTATTACATTTTTGGTTGGGTTGGGTTTAAGTGTGCAATTACCTATCCTGAACAATACCAAATTCCCCAGCATTCCTGCTAATCAGCACAAACAACCTTAACAGCAGATGTGTTTGTTGCGAACATTTGCAAATACACGTGAAGCCACAGTGCCGCATCAAAGCACCACTGTTAAGTGTGAACAGATAGTCTACTTGGGGAAGGATTTATTTATATTGATAACTTTGTTTCTTGGTGGATAATTCCAAAGTCAGGACATTACTCTGCAGGTTTGCAGTCCTGAGGATGCAAAGTTTTAAATGTCTGATTAAACTCAATGGACATGTCTTTTTTTTTTTTTTAAACATAACTAACTATGTTACGTGAAGAGCCCTCTCTCTATGCTGCTAATGCTTTGGTTTCTCTGGAAGTGGAAGATGATGTGCACTTTTGTATGCTTTTCAGATCATTTCAACACAGAAGAGACTGCAAAAGGAAGTGAAGTGGTCTAGAGAGAAGCTGGTTCCAGGCCAGGGAAGAGAGAAGGAAAGAAAAGTGTAGGTGCAGACAATGGCCTGCAGTGGGGGCTATAAACTGCAGTGTGTCTATGGGCTTTGATGGGTCTTGGGTGTAAAAACTGCAGGAAAGTAACCCGTTTGCATTGGCAATTGTGGGTAGTTAGGTTCCAATGTACTGTATATATCTATATAGATATATACACTATATTGCCAAAAGTATTGGGACACCCCTCCAAATAATTGGATTCAGGTGTTCTGTGAAATTTCCTTGCTACTAAATATTCCACGGTCAACTGTTAGTGGTATTATAACAAAGTGGAAGCAACTGGGAACAGCAGCAACTCCACGTAAAATGACAAAGCTGGGTCAGTGCATGCTGAAGCGCACAGTGAGCAGAAATCGCCAACTGTCTGCAGAGTCAATAGCTACAGACCTCCAAACTTCGTATGGCCTTCAGATTGGCACAACAACAGTGCGTAAAGAGCTTCATGGAATGGGTTTCCATGGCCGAGCAGCTGCACCCAAGCCTTACAGGACCAAGTGCAATGCAAAGCTTCGGATGCAGCAGAGGGCCAATTTAGACAGGAGCCAGTTAATCTACCATCATGTATGTATTCCAGTTTCCTCCCACACACCAAAGACATGCTGGTAGTTTAGTTGGCTCCTGTCTAAATGTGAACTAGGGACCTTAGACTGTAAGCTCCTTGAGGGCAGGGATTGATGTGAATGAATAGTGTGTAAAGCGCAGCATAAATTGACAGTGCTTAATATATACCTGTAATAAATAAATAAGTCGTGTTCTGCAAGACAGAAGTGCTAACCATTAAGCCACTGTGCTGCCCACATGGTAAAAACAGTATAAGCTGCATTTTGGTTGTTTCTTGTTTATTGTGCATGTGTATCTTCAAAGTCTTCCTGTCTGCCCTCTCCTTTAAAAGATCGAACACTTGTTGTGTTCTTTAAGGGGAATTTATCAAAACTGGAGCAAACAGAATCTGGAGCAGCTGTGCATGGCAACCCATCAGCTTCTCTTTCATTTTCGAATCTTAAAGGAGAATTATGAGGTTGGCTCAGTAGATCGGGAAGTGAGCGAACACATACCGGAGCTCGCTCACTTCTCGATCCTGTGTTGGCAGAGAGCCGTGTCAGGGGAGGGACTGGATTCCCCCCTCCCCTGTCCGATCCTCCGACGCTGACTGGCGGAACGGACGGGGAGGGGGCAGGTACAGCTGGCTCTGCCTCCAGATAGGCAGAGCCAGCTGTCACTCATGCAGGTGGGCGGATCCAGACAGTATTGTCGGGATCCGTTCCGGCTGCGTCATCTCAGTATACCGCGAGCTGTATCTCGCAGTATACTGAGCATTGGGTGACGGGAGGACGCTAGTTTGTGTCCTCCTGTTACCCTTAGGAGAACCATGGGGAAAAGCCCTAACCCCATAGTTCTCCTTTAACTGAACAAATTGAAAATAGGAGCTGATTGGTAACTGTGGGCAACAGCTCCAGATTTTGTCTGCTCCAGTTTTGATAATTTCCCCCTTTGTCTTTTTGCAGTCCATGAAATTATTGTTTGCATTGAGGTTCTTTTGTCTTTTTGTAGCTCATCTTTTGAGGGCAGGAACCAGCTTGGAATTCCACAGTGCAGGAAAGGAAACTTTAACATTTTAATCTTAAAAAAAAAAATTCTCATTGATGGGAAGGATTTTTTTATCTACAGGGTGCTTTTTGCTGTTTTGTTTTCCAGCGTTCTTTTAGAAATTGGTGAACCCTGTGAGCAGGGAATTATTTAATGTACATGAGAAATCAATGCCAGCGATATATATAACGCACCCTCACCTTGATGCCCATATACGTTGCCTAGGGTGCTGTCTGCAGCTTCATCACTTCAGTGCTGATATAACTTAGATTGTATTCAAATCATTTCTGCAAAGTTTTTCTGTTTGCTTTGTGGCCATGTACAGTGACAGCTGCACGCCCCCATGAATTCTATTAATAAAACATCATTCTAATCATGCGATAACAGATCACAATTACACAGAAAGGCTTCTACACATTTGTCTATACACTGTGCCACACAAGTACTTGTGTCTTGAGGCAGTATTAAAGTGAACTTGTCATGGAAAAGGGGCAAATGGTCCTTGGGGACGGTGTAGGGTGGTGGCACCTGTCTGGCGTCCCACCCAGCTCACTGACATTACTGGTTGCCAGGAGCTAGGCAGGATGCAAGCCAGCGCATCCCACTCATTTCTAGGGAACCTGTGACCTCAGTGAACTGGGCAGGACGCCACAAAGAGCGTCACAGGTTGCTGTGGCTGCTCCCCTAACACACAGTCGCCCCCCAATGAGATGCCACCTGAGGCAACCTACTCGGGCTGCCTTATTTATGGACGCCCGGAGCACATTGGAATCATTTTGTCTTGAAGGGCATTCTTCCAAGGTCTTTACCATGCCTTTGAGGTCTTCACGAAAATTATGCTTATATAAAAATTTCCAAAGGAGGATTCATTACTACCAATTAAACCAAAGTTGCTTTTGGAAATTGATCGATATTACAGGAATTTAATCCATAGGTCGTTGCTTTTAGACCAAAGATCTTGTCAGTTAGGCAACCATAGACGAATCTTTCTTTACACAATATTTGATAAATCTACCCTTTAGTATAAATCGGTATATCGCACAGACCATCGCGCACCATGTTTCCTGTGTCCAGATTTTGCTGAGATTTGCTCCACATAACACGTGACAAAATAAATTATCCACACACACTTAGGTCGCTGAACCCTACGATAATCATGCGTTCTAGCTTACAAACACTCTTTGAGTAAACTCTATACGGCATCCCTTTTTTGTGCTTAAACTATAATTATTGTGAGAACTAGCTTCCAATGGTAGCGCATTAAGGACACTTCCACTCGCTTACAACTTATTTTAAGGGCGTCTTTGCCCACTTTTATTGACTCAAACTCAAAAAGTCCATGCAGGTTTTCCCTCGCAGGGGTTTTCAAACATAAAGTACAGCTTTTTCTTCCAGCAACATAACATTTGTAAAGTCTCACCGACTTAAGGTGGTCTCTACCAAAACTTCTGGCCACACAGGCTGGTTCTCCTCAAGTTGCCACACAGGCTTGTCTTTTCACCACACAGGCTTGTCTTTTCACCACACAGACTTGTCTTTTCACCACACAGGCTTGTCTTTTCACCACACAGGCTTGTCTTTTCAACCTTGGTTTATCCAGGGCTCTGTGGGGTCTCATCGGGGCTCTGAGGGGTCTCACCAGGACTCTGTGGGTCTACCAAGGCTGGTTAGAACCCACAGCACCCTGGTGAGACCCCACAGAGCCCCGCTACCCTGGTGAGGCCCCCTCAGAGCCCTTGTGAGAGCCCTGGTGACATTCTACAGAGCCCAGGGCTCTGTGGGGTCCGACCGGGGCTCTGAGGGGTCTAACCAGGCTGGTGAGACCCCACATAGCCATGGTAGGACCCCTTGGAGGCCTGGTGAGACCCTATGGAGCCCTGGTGCTGGCGAGACCCCATGGAGCTCTGGTGAGACCCTACAGAGCCTTGGTTTAACCAGGGCTCTGTGGGGTCTCATCGGGGCTCTGAGGGGTCTCACCAGGACTCTGTGGGTCTACCAAGGCTGGTTAGAACCCACAGCACCCTGGTGAGACCCCACAGAGCCCCGCTACCCTGGTGAGGCCCTCTCAGAGCCCCTGTGAGAGCCCTGATGAAATTCTACAGAGCCCAGGGCTCTGTGGGGTCTCACCGGGGCTCTGAGGGGTCTAACCAGGCTGGTGAGACCCCACATAGCCATGGTAAGACCCCTTGGAGGCCTGGTGAGACCCTACGGAGCCCTGGTGCTGGCGAGACCCCATGGAGCTCTGGTGAGACCTTACAGAGCCTTGGTTTATCCAGGGCTCTGTGGGTTCTCATCGGGGCTCTGAGGGGTCTCACCAGGACTCTGTGGGTCTAACAAGGCTGGTTAGAGCCCACAGCGCCCTGGTGAGACCCCACAGAGCCCCGCTACGCTGGTGAGGCCCCCTCAGAGCCCTGGTTTAACCAGGGCTCTGTGGGGGCTCCCCGGGGCTCTGAGGGGGCCTCACCAGCGTAGCGGGGCTCTGTGGGGTCTCCCCGGGCTCTGTGGGTCTAACAAGGCTGGTTAGAGCCCACAGCGCCCTGGAGAGACCCCACAGAGCTCTGGTGAGACCCTACAGAGCCTTGGTTTATCCAGGGCTCTGTGGGGTCTCCCCGGGCTCTGTGGGTCTAACAAGGCTGGTTAGAGCCCACAGCGCCCTGGTGAGACCCCAGAGAGTTTTACAGAGCCCTGGTGCTGGTGAGAAACAAGAGAGACCTGCTGAGCCCTGGTTTTACCAGTGCTTTCTTGGGGTCCCACTAGGGCTCTTTGGGGTCTCACCAGGGCTCTGAGGGGTCTAACCAGGCTGGTGAGACCCTACAGAGCCCTGGTGCTGGTGAGACCCATGATTTAACCAGGGCTCTGTGAGGTCTCACCAGCCCTGTTTAAACCCCACATTGCCCTGTTGGGACCCTACAAAGCCCTGGTGAGACCCTACAGAGCCTGGGTAGGGCTCTTTCAGATTTCACCAGGGCTCTGTGGGGTCTAACCAAGCTGGTTAGACCCTACAGAGCACTGACGAGACCCTAAAGAGCCCTGGTGAGACCCTACAGATCCCTGGGGCTCTGTGGGATCTCACCAGGGCTCTGTGGGGTATAACAAGGCTGGTTAGACTCCCACAGAGCCCTAGTGAGACCCCACATGGGCCTGCTACCCTGGTAAGACCCCCACAGAGCCTTGATGAGACCTCTGGTGAAATTCTACAGAGCCCTGGTTTGACCAGGGCTCTGTAGGGTCTCACCAGGGCTCTGAGGGGTCTAACCAGGCTGGCAAGACCCCACATAGCCCTGGTGAGACCCTACGGAGCCCTGGGGCTGTGTTGGATCTCACCAGGGCTCTGTGGGGTCTAACAAGGCTGGTTAGACCCCCACAGAGCCCTAGTGAGACCCCACATGGGCCTGCTACCCTGGTGAAATTCTACAGAGCCCTGGTTTGACCAGGGCTCTGTAGGGTCTCACCAGGGCTCTGAGGGGTCTAACCAGGCTGGCAAGACCCCACATAGCCCTGGTGAGACCCTACGGAGCCCTGGGGCTGTGTTGGATCTCACCAGGGCTCTGTGGGGTCTAACAAGGCTGGTTAGACCCCCACAGAGCCCTAGTGAGACCCCACATGGGCCTGCTACCCTGGTGAAATTCTACAGAGCCCTGGTTTGACCAGGGCTCTGTAGGGTCTCACCAGGGCTCTGAGGGGTCTAACCAGGCTGGCAAGACCCCACATAGCCCTGGTGAGACCCTACGGAGCCCTGGGGCTGTGTTGGATCTCACCAGGGCTCTGTGGGGTCTAACAAGGCTGGTTAGACCCCCACAGAGCCCTAGTGAGACCCCACATGGGCCTGCTACCCTGGTGAAA
This sequence comes from Nanorana parkeri, assembly GCF_000935625.1. Classification (NCBI taxonomy): domain Eukaryota; kingdom Metazoa; phylum Chordata; class Amphibia; order Anura; family Dicroglossidae; genus Nanorana; species Nanorana parkeri. Next base: position 408,576 of record NW_017307011.1, read on the forward strand.
TTCTACAGAGCCCTGGTTTGACCAGGGCTCTGTAGGGTCTCACCAGGGCTCTGAGGGGTCTAACCAGGCTGGCAAGACCCCACATAGCCCTGGTGAGACCCTACGGAGCCCTGGGGCTGTGTTGGATCTCACCAGGGCTCTGTGGGGTCTAACAAGGCTGGTTAGACCCCCACAGAGCCCTAGTGAGACCCCACATGGGCCTGCTACCCTGGTGAAATTCTACAGAGCCCTGGTTTGACCAGGGCTCTGTAGGGTCTCACCAGGGCTCTGAGGGGTCTAACCAGGCTGGCAAGACCCCACATAGCCCTGGTGAGACCCTGCGGAGCCCTTGTTCTGGTGAGACCCTAGAGTGCCCTGGTTTAACCAGGCCTCTGTGGGGTCTCACCAGAGCTGTTTAAACCCCACAGAGCCCTGTTGGGACCCTACAAAGCCCTGGTGAGACCCTCTAGACATTCTTTGGGATCTCACCAGGGCTCTGTGGGGTCTAACCAAGCTGGTTAGACCCTACAGAGCACTGGCGAGACCCTACAGAGCCCTGGTTTAACTAGGGCTCTGTGGGGTCTCACCAGCCCTGGTTAAATCACCAGTCTCACCAGTCCCCACAGAGCCCTGTGGGGTGAAACCCCACAGAACCATAGTTTAACCAGGGCTATTTAGGGGTCTCCCCAGGGCTCTGTGGGGTCTCACCAGACTGGTTAAACCCCACAGAGCCCTGGTGAGACACCACAGGCCTGAGTGGGGCCTCATGTTTAGGTTTCGCCTAAGGCCTCGCAAACCTCTAGAGCCGCCTCTGCCACACAGGCTTGTCTTTTTCCACACAGGCTTGTCTTTTTCCACACAGGTGGATTGCCACACAGGCTCGTCTTTTGCCAAGCAGGCTGCGTTTCACCACACAGGTGGATTGCCACACAGGCTCGTCTTTTACCACACAGGCTGCGTTTCACCACACAGGTGGATTGCCACACAAGCTCGTCTTTTGCCACGCAGGCTGCATTTCACCACATAGGTAATCTGCTCCCCAGTCTGCCAGACACACAGACTGGTTCCAGGGTGGAGCTCCTTTGTTCGGAGGTTGGCAGTTCTTATAGAGGCCCTAACAAGCCAGCTAGCTTCAGCTGGGCTTGTTCCCCCCAAGCCTCTCAGCACTTCCCCCTAGAGGACAACCTTTACTATAACACTTAACCCCAAACATTTGTATCTGCCTGCTGCCACAGTATTATTACACACTCTGATTCTCAGACATATGTACAGTGATTGGGGCTTTTTAAAGTCGAGACATGAAAATAGAATCGGGTGATTTTGTAATTTATTTATAAAAAAAAGAAAACATTAAGTAGTAAAAGTAAATGATTTATACTATGCATGCATGAACTTATTTAGCAGCAAATTGTGATCAGTACAACAATAACCAGAATAAAAGTACCCAACAAAGGATATATAGTTGTAATATTAGGTCCAGCCTAATCTTTATTGTTTTTTATGGTTAGGATGATCTGGCGCCACAATATAGTAATCCAGAAGAGGGAGAAATAAAACCCCATAGCCAATAATGTCTCAGAGAAAAAACAAAAAAGCCATCCTGTTTCCAAATTTGGCAATCGGTATATACCCTGGATATTAGGCCTTGTGTATTTTTATTCTCACAAATTTGACTCCAAATTTGGCATCGGATTACTTTTGATAATAGATCTTGGGGCTGTTCATACTTGTGAGGGGGGTACTGTTAAATGACTTGTTTGAATCACTGTCTGATTCAGGCAGTCCTACAGGAACATCCTCCCCATCTGTCTTTGTCCCTTTCTGGTAAAAGAGAAAAAACAAAACATTAGTATTTGCCATTTCAGTTATAGACAAAACAGATAGTTGATAGAAAAGTTAATAATAGTAAATGATATTTACTATATATTTATACGTGCATAGCACCAGAAGACGACTGAACTAAAGATCGGGATGATCGCTACCAGAGCTTCCATAATATAATACATCTGTTTTATGTATACTCCAAAAACACCAATCAGAACGCCTTCTGTATGTTTCAGAGCGCCCTGAAGATCTAAAAAGAAAACAAAATGATGCTTAGATGAGACTGTTCCTAATCAAAATGGCAAATTATAGCCGTACAATGATTAATGGAAATCTTCTAGACAAGTGGAGAAGCATTATAAACAAGAGATGAGCAAACATCCAGTTGTGTAATAGTGATTCGGGAAATCATAGCTTTGTAAGGAGCCCGCTCCCACTACCCAGGTGACAGGTAATAAAATAAAGGTATTTTTGATAAAACATGGAGTGTATGTAAAAGGAAAGGATAGGTGTAAATATTTGCAGAATAATATAGAGGAAATAAAGATCAAAACCTACACTTACCTATTCCAGTGGCAGGTTCGAGGACCCCATTTGGCAACGTATCCACCTTCGAATGTTTATCTGTAAAACGATGAAAAAACATAGAATAGTCACAATGTTTAAAGAGCATTAACTCTGGAGACAAGATTCACTTCATGTGACCTGTCAAAGTTCATTGAGCAGATAGAACTCAGTGGGGCTTCAACAGCTACACACCGCGGCCTGATTTTTATGAATGGGTGGGATGCGGTGTTCATAGTGAAGGGCAGTATAACAGAGCGGGCAGTGATATTGATTCTCTGTTATAAATGAGCGCCTTAGATCAAGCAGTTTCATCCCGCACAAATATACACAGTAGATAAAGATACACAAACCTGCATTCGCCTTATACGGCGGTGGAGGTGGTAGAGCAGGTTTGTCCATGTTATCCATGTCCATGTTACCCATGTCCATGTTGTTGATGCCCATGTCGTTGATGTCCATGTTATCCATGTACATGTTATCCATGTCCATGCCTGGCTCTGCAGTAGCCTGTCGAGCAGAAAAGAAGTCTCTGATATTTTGCTAAAAGCTTGATCCTGTAGAAGAATGGAAAAAATATTAAATAGGTGAACTGCATTTATTAAGAAGAGATGATACAGTGAGATTTTCTAAAAAATCTGTCCTAGCCCTATTTTCTCTTTTCCACTGTATCAGCAACCTAATATATGTTAAAAAAAACTCCATCCTGTTTCCAAATTTGGCAATCGGTATATACCCTGGATATTAGGCCTTGTGTCTTTTTATTCATACAAGGGGGCGGTGGAACAAATGGACTCGCTTGACTGAAAAACAGGCGATGCCTGTTAGCTTCTCAGAGTCCTTCACCCTCCCCTGGGCCCCCTCTAACTACATCTGGAATCCCCTGCGTCTGGCAGGGTGGGGGCCGGTCATGTGATCTGGTGACACTAGATAGCAATCCAGAGGAAGGCAAAATAAAACCTCTAAGCCAATGATATGTTAGAGGGGGGGAAAAAATTCCTTCCTGACTCCAAATTTGGCATCGGATTACTCTTTGATAATAGATCTTAGGGCTGTTCATACCTGTGGGAGGGCACTGCAAATTGTCTCGTTTGAAATAACGTTTGAAATAACGCTTGAAATATGGTCTGAAATAACGTTAGAAATATGGTCTGATAGAACATTAGAAATATGGTCTGATATAATCAGTGCTACAGGAACAGGGCCATCCTCCCAACAAGCTGCTGCGTCATCTTCCTTCTTCCTTTCAGTCTTTGTCCGTTTCTGGTAACAGAAGAAAAACAAAACATAAGTATTTGCCATTTCAGTTATAGACAAAACAGATAGTTGATAGAAAAGGAAATACAATTAAATGATATTTACTATATATTTATACTCACATAGCACCAGAAGACGACTGAACTAAGGATCAGGATGATCGCTACCAGAGCTGCCGTGATACAATATATCAGTTTTATGTATACTCCCAAAAAACCGATCAGAACTTCTTCTGTCTCTTTCAGAGCGCCCTCAAGATCTAAAAAGAAAACACAATGTTGCTTAGATGAGAATGTTCCTAATCAAAATGGCAAATTATGGCCGTACAATGATTAATGGAAATCTTCTAGACGAGTGGAGAAGCGTTAGAAACAAGAGATGAGCAAACATCCAGTTGTGTAATAGTGATTCGGGAAATAGAGCTCAGTGCGGCTTCCCCAGCTACACACCGCGGCCTGATTTTTATGAATGGGTGGGATGCGGTGTTCATAGTGAAGGGCAGTATAACAGAGCGGGCAGGGATATTGAGTCTCTGTTATAAATGAGCCCCTTAGATCGAGCAGTTCCATCCCGCACAAATATACATAGTAAGTAAAGATACACAAACCTTCATTTTCCATAGGAGGTGGTAGAGCAACACGCATGCCCCTGTTATCCATGTCCATGTCTGGCTCAGGGGTCGCCTGTCGAGCAGAAAAGAAGTCTCTGATATTTTGTAAAAATATTGATCCTGTAGAAGAATGGAAAAAATATGAAATAGGTGAACGGCATTTAGTAAGAAGAGAAGATACAGTGAGGTTTTCTATGAAATCTGTCCAAGCCCTATTTCCTCCTTTCCACTGTATCAGCAACCTAATATATGTTAAAAGAGAACTAAGGCCCAACCTTTTTTTAGCTGTAGTTCTCTTTAAGGTCACAGGAAGACTTTTACTAATGTCCTCCTGTGACCCAAAACTCAGCATATAGCAGGCTATTGCCCGCTATAAGCTGACAGCGCAGAGCCATGCAGCAGTCGGGAAGGATCCAACAATATTGTCGGGAACCACCCCGCTACATGATTGACAGCTGGCTCTGCCTCTCTAGAGCCAGCGCCAGCTGTGCCCGCCCCCTCCCCTGTATGACCCACCAATGAGCACTGCTGAAGCAGAGAAGGCAGGGGGGGGGAATCCCTGTAGGGAGTGATGACTGACAGTCACCGCTCTCTGTAGTGAGAAAATCGGGAATTGAGCGATCAATAGTGTGTGATTGCTGAGTTCTCGATCTATAGAGCCACCGGCTCTAACTATTGGGGTAAGTGTATTTCACTCATCCCATATATTACAGCTTTGTGAATTGAGGCGAATGTAGAGTCATTTGATCCTTACTTCCTTTCTGCAAATCCTGTTCTTTTGGTTCCGGGGGATAAGATGGGGATCCCTCTGTTAAAAAGGAGAAACACATATATTAGAATGAGACACAAGAAAATCAGAGTCCAGCAACTCTGGTAAGTACATCTATTATATTTGGCTGGCTATGTTATATTTGGCCTTCTTTCTACAACAAAGTCAGGCTGCATACATAGTAAGAATTGTCGTCCTCTTTTCTATTTTATGCAGTAGTATTTGCTGCAGCAAGGGTTAAAATGCCCCCTGCTAACAGCACACTAGAGAGCCAGAATGCTGCCCAAAGAGCATGAGCAATGTTGGTTGGAGCACTGGGACGGGACACGTCGGACCATCATGCACTCTGTGTTGAGCAGCAGTTGAGATGACAGTTCAGATGACACTTTCTTAATATATATATATACTAAAACTGAACTCCATTAGACTCAAAAATAAACCTTGTCTTGTATAGTGTCTTTTACGGTTGAATGTATGTATTGTAATACTGCATTTAGGTCACTAGATGGAGCTCAGGGGTATAGGAAATAAGTATTTCATTTACCTCCATCTAGTGTGCATAATGCAGTATTACATTACATACATTCAACCTGAAATTCAAATATATTTAAGAACATTTGTTTGTGTGTCTTTACGCCGAAAACAAACGTTCAGAAAGATTTGCGTGGGCCAGTGGCTCTGCTAATTGCTTATGAGTATAAATCTCATACTGTAGGTGTACATTCCCCAAATATTATTATGTAAACTAGACTTTGTACAGTGGGGGCATTATAAAGTGTGTGATCATTTGCAGTCATAGTATATAAGGCTCAGTTCACAAGGCCAACACGGCGGGATAAGAATGGTCATTTTCAACCAAAGTGACAGTTGAGAGTCCAATGAGATTTCAAAATGACAGTTACAAAGCTCAGACAAAGACCCTTATCCCTGTGTTACTGCTTGTGAATGAAGCTTCTAGTCTACAGTGTATAATAATGATAGAAAATACAGAAAATATCTTACTTGGCCTTCCATGTGAACAGTCCACACACAAAACAACGAAGAATAACACACAAATAGCGCACTTTTTGTGGAAATGCATAACTGGAGCCCTCACAAAAAGCAAACCTCACAGAAGCACAAAGACAACTGTAAGGATGAAAACACAAGAAGCTCTCCCTATATATACTGCCAGATTACTATGACATCACAAGACTGCTGTGATCTCACACCACCATACATGGACATGGGCTGCCAGAAAATGGCGAGTATTTTCAGACTGTGATTGTTCAGATCTGATTGGGCTAAAACAAAACAAACTGTCATTTTTTAACCAGTTGACATCCGCGGTGTTAAACCCCCTTCCCATCCAGGCCAACTGGTTAAAGTAAGGATCTCAAGGCCTTGTTCACACCTGAAAGCGTGTGTGTTCCGCGATCGCTAAGAACGCGATCGCTAAGAAACTTCTCCCCGCGTTTTGGGGTGGGAGGGGGCATGGCGGTGCATTGAATTCAATGGCACCACTTCCACGTCCCCCGAGCGCCCTTCCCGCCGCCGGCAGTGTGATCGGACGCGTGACAAGACTTTGCCAGTGTTCTGTTCCACTGCAAACGCACAAAATAGGGTTTGCTCTATTTTTTGCGTTTGCAGTGGAACATTATATTTGCTAGGGATGCACAGATACTTTTTGAGTACCAGTGCAGATACTTGGCATTTTCATGAGAACTACCAGGGTTGCAGCGGTTGCAGCTGGGACCTGGCTCTGGCACTCCACCACTGTCCTAAAATTATTAGTCTGTATTATTTTAGAAAAACTGTCACATGACAATAAACAAAAATGTATCAGTACTCGTACTTGTAAGTACTCGGCAAGTAGCAGTACTCGTACTCGCCAAACTGGTATCTGTGCATCCCTTTATTTATATTTATAAAAACAAAATCCTACATTAAAACAGAGATGTACAAATCCCGGGAGCTCCGTGTGCTCCTTACAAATGACAGCTGCCTCCTAATTTTTGAATTTTTCTCTAGTGTAGTCTTGGAGCTCAAAAGTATCGGTACTTGTATTCGTACTTGTACCAAGTACTGTACTTGGTATCTGTGCAACCCTAATATTTGCTATGACATAGGGGGCTTGTTAGTCCCCTATGCAGTAGCAATAAAGCTGAGTGTAAAAAAATTTTACAAAATTAAAGTAACATAAAAAAATGCAAAAAAACTAAATTTTAAAGTCCCCCACATGCACACACATACAATGCAAACACGCGTCGGATGCGCCTACGTGAAAAAACAAAAATTGCGCTACACATGTTAAATATCGTCGCGAGTGTCGGAGTGAAAGCAATCATTCTAGGCCATTAATCACTGGTAACACTATACTGATGAGCAGTAAAAGCATTTAAAACATTACCTTTGGTTATTGTAGTTTTTTGCTGTTTCCCGCACAACAGCAATTTTAGCCACTTGAAGTCTGCGGTGTTACTCCCCCTTCCCATCCAGGCCATTTTCAGGGATTCAGCGCTGTGGTTTTTTTAATGACATTTATTCCGTCATGCAACGCTGTAATGAAATGAATTTTATACAATTTTTGGGTACAGATAGAGCTTTCTTTTGATGCTATTTAATCACCACTGGGGGTTTTATTTTTTACTATAGTAAGCAAAAAATTACCAAATGTAAAAAAAAAACTTTCCCCTATATTAAATTATAAAACTTTTATTATTACCCAATTTTTTGGTAAAATATAAAAGACGGGGTCACGTCGGGTAAAAAAAAAACAAACAAACATGTCAAGCCTTAAAATTGCGCGCGCCAAACCTCAAAAAAGTACAATAACCAAATTTGGCCGTAGGCGACGCTTTAAAAGCGTTTACCGCTCATCAGTTTAGTGTTATCAGTGATTAATGGCCCTAAAATGATTTCTCTCACTGCGACGTTTGCGGCAATATGTAACATGTGTAGCGCAATTGTCGTTTTTGTACGCTGTCACATCGAACGCGTATTTACGTTTACATGTGCGTAAACGTGGGGGACTTAAACATTTTGGGGGGTTTTTTTAACTTTTTTTTTTATATGTGACTTTTATTTTTTTTAAACTTTGTTTACACTTATTGTTATTGCTATCACATAGGGGCCTCTGCTTTCAGAAAATATATCACTGTTTGGGGGTGTGAAGCTTTTTTCTGGCTCAAAATTCAGATTTTATCATGTGTGCGCAAATGTAAGAAATTCCTCTGGGCAGCAAGTGGTTAAAGACGGCCTAGGCCAGGTGGTAGGCATCTCCAGCTGTGCTTTATCTACAAATCCCATGGTGCCTCTGTCTCTAGGAGTCATGTCTGTAATTATCAGTCTTGCAATGCCTCATGGGACTTGTAGTTCCACAACAGCTGGAGTGCCAGAGTTGCCCACCCAGACCATATGTTATGTAGAATAATGTAAATAAAGTGTCTGACACTGGAGAGATCAGCCGAGGGATATTTAATACACATTTATTATATTCCCAGCTCCCAGATGTTTTTCTGATATAGCCGCACTCTTCAGTTTACTGCGGTCCCCTTTAAATCCTTCACGTGCTTCCGGAGGACTGGGACGATGAATTACTTCCGGGTGGCGGCCGGAGTTACACACGTGTGTTGAGTGAGACGAGTAGTGGAATAATATCTCCACCGAGAGCGGTGTGTACAGAGACGTCACCGGACATCTGTCCGACATGGATCTGATCAGAACCATCCATGATGATGAAGAGGTTCCAGAGGAGCCGGAGTCTGAGGAGGATGAGGTACGATCAGAGGGTGTGATGGATTGTGACTGCTCGTTCATATAACGATCTGATCGTTTGTGGAATAGTCCTGCCGGTCTGTAAATGAATGCTGGAATAGATAAAGATGTCTTGTTCGATTGTTGTGTACTGGATGCGTTCTGAGGACTGTCATGGAGAAACAACCATGGAGGGGAGACACGTTCCTCCTGCCATAATGACCATCGCGGTGTGGTTGTCACATGCATGGGCCGATATCATATTCGGATCTGTTGTGTGATAAAGTCAGTGTACAAATCTGATCTCTGCAGATCGGCTGATTACTTGATAAAAGAGTCGGTTTTATTTAAAGGAGAACTATGGGGTTGTCTTTTCCCCATAGTTCTCCTTAGGGTAACGGGAAGACACAAACTAGCGTCCTCCCGTCACCCTAAGCTCAGTATACTGCGAGCTGTAGCTCGCGGTATACTGAGACGCCGCAGTATACTGTGAGCAGCTGCCCGCGGTATACTGAGCCGCTGAAGCGGATCCCGACAATTGTGCCGGGATCCGCCCAGCTGTGTTACTGAAAGCTGGCTCTGCCTATCTAAAGGCAGAGCCAGCTGTACCCGCGTCCGAGTGAGTGAAAAGCACTAAACTCATAGTTCTCCTTTCAGTTAAGATGTTACTGCTGCGTTACTAAAAAGTGAATGAACACTGAGACAAAATGATAAGCAATGTGTATAGGGCTGCCTGCGGTGAGAAGGAGGCCATCACAGATTCAAATGTGTCATTCGGTCCCATAACATCAAAACAAACAATGCACAAAAATGAATCCGGTTCTATGTGGAGATTGCATTGATGGGATTTAAAGGCGTATTCCACCTTAAGGCCCCTTCTAGACAGGCGATCAGTTTTTCAGGGAGATCTGATCAGAAGCCCAATGTTACTCTATTGGCAGCTGGACGTAAAGAATGTGCGTTCCTTCACATCTCTACTGCATGCACTATTTTAATTTTTTTTGTAATTGCACGGTATTGTAGTACTATGCGTGGCAGTGCGATCAATCACATTGCAGGTGTGTTTGGGGGCACTATTTAAATGATTGGCAACGCACCTCCTGTACTGTTGATACACGGTAGGTGCGGTCCAGTGCATTAAGCTCATTACTTAAAGGAGAACTATGGGGTCAGTGTTTTTCCCCATAGTTCTCCTTAGGGTAACGGGAGGACACAAACTAGCGTCCTCCCGTTACCCTAAGCTCAGTATACCGCGAGCTACAGCTCGCGGTATACTGAGACGCCGGAGCGGATCCCGACTTAGACGTCGGGATCCGCCCAGCTGCATGAGTGACAGCTGGCTCTGCCTATCTAGAGGCAGAGCCAGCTGTACCCGCCCTCTCCCCCGTCCGTTCCGCCAGTCAGCGCTGGCAGATCGGAGAGGGGAATCCAGCCCCTCCCCCTGTCACTGCAGAGAGCCGTGACAGGATCGAGAGGTGAGCGAACCCGGTATGTGTTCGCTCACCTCCCGATCTACTGAGCCGACCTGTGACAGTCTCATTGTCACAGGTCGGCTAGAACTATGAGGTGAGTGAAAAGCACTCACCTCATAGTTCTCCTTTTAAGCACTTATTGACAGGTTGTTAATGTGAAATGGCGGGAATATGATGTCATTGTGACGTTATTATTTTCTTCATTTATGTATGTCTATATAAGGGTTGTGGTTCTTTTGTACAATGTCATTATTGAGCCTGATGAAGGGGATCCTGCACGGCCCCCGAAAGCGCTCGTCTTTTTGACATTTACCAATAAAATTCATTTGCAGTAACACAAATCTTTGTGCTGGAGTGCTGATGACATTTTGTAATTGTTGCCGCGGGGCCTCCTAAGACAGCCCTAACAGAACAGTATTGCAAAAGCTTTACTGAATCGCCCTGAAAGTGAATGGAGGTGAACGGTTTAATGTCGCTGTTTTGTTTTTTGTATAGCAGGAGCAGCCAATTGTGCTCGGGAAGAAGAAGCAAGATAAAGGAAAACGCAGCGAGGACTTCAACGCAGAATTTGTGTTCACAGAACGGGATGCGCAGGGCGATGACAGTTGGGTGATGGATGATGTTCTAAAGCAGCTTAAAAAGGTGCAAATGAATGATATACCCGCGTAGTGTGTTCAGGCGATGCAGCCTTTGTATATCTTCTTACTACTTCCATCTCCTTTCCAATCTAGAGATCTGTCACCAGCCTGGATGAGAAGATCGAGTCAGTGAGGAAGAAGAGGAAGAACCAGGTCAGTATGTGCGTCTAGGGCTGTATTCTGTCCTCCAAGGATCAGCGTTTTGACCTCCTTTCTATTTACTACAGGATAAAGCCGAGAAAACCACCCAACAGTCAGAGAAGGAGGACGATGTAAAGAGTGAGGAGGAGGAGGAGGACGAGAACAAGGAGAGTGAGGAGGAATTCTCATCAGGGGAGGAAATTGTCCTAACTAAAGCCGGTAAGAGACCTCACTGGTGATTCTTCTCCATCCGCTGTTTTAATTAGAGTAACCATAAAATCAAAGTGCTGTTGTATTAAACTTTCCCGAGTCCTCTTCCAGGACAGAGTACATGGGAGAGATGGCCCTGCCCACCAGAAGAAACCAAATCCCCAGAACTCTATAGAATGCAACCCTCTTCTCTGTTGCCTCCGTCTTGTGTCTTCTGCACCTCAGCAGGCACTTCCCCCTGTTTGGTAATTTTCGTATGGGTCAGAAACCTGTGTGTGAAGACCCCTCTTTCTTGCTGATAGTCATGTAGGGTCTAGGGAAGCTCTCTAGACATGAGGCTGGTGGAAAGGGAAAGAGTCCCTTGTTAAATGCCTCCTATATCTTGCATACTGGAACTTGTCTCCTGTTTAGATTGGGGGTGATTCCTGTCGGCTTCCTCAGGACAGCTGGCAAGTTGGACCTTGCCTCCCAGTGAGGTTTGAGGGTGACGCCTGACAGCTTCCTCTCATCGCCTGCGCTACTACCCACGTGTAAACTACTTGCAGGATGTAGATGGAGTAGGACTATTGTCAGGTGTGATGCAGCAAGTAATGTTCTCCCATTAGCCCTAGGCTCAAGGAAGCCGCATGGCCACACTATGCTGGAGGTTGGCGTGACCTAGATCAGTTTGTCTTGCAGTACTTAGTCATGTTTTAAACAGCTTGGTGGCCATCTTCTGTGCACCCTTTATGGAGCCTGTGTTTGGTGAGGCCACCGACCTGAAGGAAACTGCTTGGGTTGCATTGCAGAATTCTATTTACAGATCTAGTATATACATTGTAATATCATATCTAACTTTTTCTTTTTAGACATGAAGACCTGCTGACATTTAAACAACTTGTGTATACATCTCCCTATGACATATCTGCTATGTATGGTGCTCAGTCTGTTGACCTTTTACCTCTCAGGCTGTAGTTTCTAGTTCACCCTTCCATTGTTTTTTGCTGATCAAATCATGTTTGGGAAAATCAGAGTTCCCTGGTACTCAGTTTCCAAGATGGCTGTCTGTTACCTCCCTATGTAACGTTATGTTAAAGGATTACTGAAGGCTGGGCGTTTTTACTTTAATACATTCTCTGTATTGAGGTAAAAAACATCCAGTAACTTTTTGAGACGCGCGAACACACACACACACACACACACACACACACACACACACACACACACACACACACACACACACACACACACACTTGCCTGTCAGCGTCGCTTGTCACCGCCGCTGGGTCCCTGAAGTGATCCTCCATTCTTCTGCCGTCAATCAACCTGTTGGACAGAGAGGAGGGGCGTGGCCTGCCGCAGTGCTGTGTGTGTGTCTATGGACGCACACAGCCACTTGCGGGCACGGCTAGGCACGAGCACGCACGGGTGCCTCTATAGCTCGGCTTAGCTGATAGAGACACCCGTATAGGGGGCGGGAGGAAAGTGCTGCTATCTAAGTGCCTGTTTGGGACATCTTGCCAACGGACAGCAATTAAAACCTGTCAGAGTTCATGTTCTCCACTCCAATATTAATGGCTTTGTCCTCATATGAGAGATTTCCCTTGACTTCCAGTCCCAGTGACATGTCAGGAAGTGAAGTCTCCCAATTCAATATAAAACTCCATCAGGATTTGTTTCCTTCTACTGCACCTCAGCACAAAGGTACTAACTTGTGACTCATACAGTAACACCCTGAAATCACAAAGAGTACATAGGTGTTAGCAGCTCAGTGTAAGCATTAGTTTCTGATGGCTTCTTTCAAGTAGTTTTGAATACACCAAACTTTATGCATATTTGCTGTTTTTCTTTTACAGATACATTGAGAGTTAAAGAAAAAAAGAAGAAAAAGGGAACTGGGGTAAGAAATTTGTATGCATGTGATCCAGTATTTCTTAACTTTACACCCATTTAAGTTAAAGGGTAACGCCAGCAAATCTGTTTTTTGGATAGGGGAAGGATTAGGAACTGTCGGATTTGAGTTGTTCTCTGGGTCCCCACTGTGGAGAGGTTTTTGCCTTGTTTCCTGTCATGGTGGCAACAAAGGATATTAGTGAAATTGCTCAATGAGAGCACCGACCGGTTTAAAAATCTGAGAAAATTTATCATTGAAGTTCCACACTAGAAGTTGATCTTTCAGGCATTATTTATTCCAATAAATGATGAAAGGTTGTATTAAATATACATTTTGTGTCTGGACAATCAACTTCCGGTGCGGCACTTCAACCTTAGATTTTCTCAGTTACACAGGAAATAGTGGATATCCTTTGGCTCAGAGAAACTGCCAGCCCAGAATACAGATACCCAGTCTACAGATACCCAGTCTACAACTCCTTTAGGCAGTAGGATAATCCTAAAGTCTCAGCAATATTCTTAGGTTTTTATTGCTTAAGAAAAATTGAAGGGATATTTTAAAGGAGAAATATGAGGAGTGATTTTCACTCACCTCATAATCTGACCCGACCTGTGACAATGAGACTGTCACAGGTCGGCTCAGTAGATTGGGAAGTGAACGAACACATACAGTCGCTCGCTCACTTCTCGATCCTGTCCCTGCAGAGAGCCGTGAATGTCACTCTCGGCTCCCTGCAGGGATTCCCCCCTCCCCTGTCCGATCCTCCAGCGCTGATAGGCACTCTAAATAGGCAGAGCCAGCTGTCACTTACGCAGCTGGGTGGATCCAGACAGAATTGTCGGGATCCGCTCCGGCTGCGGCGTCTCAGTATACCGCGAGTTGTAGCTCACGTTATACTGAGCTTTGGGTGACGGGAGGACCCTAGTTTGTGTCCTCCCGTTACCCTTAGGAGAACTATGGGGAAAAGCACTGACCCCATAGTCCTCTTTTTTTAAGGCTGTGACACACTGCAAGCAGAGCAGCGCGGAGCGGTGGTGTGCGGACCTTCGCGTACAGTATGTCATGCTATTTTCACTCCATGTCAGCTTGCGAGAGGTCGCATAGCTGAGCGTGCTGAAAATGTCATCTTCAGCCAATAGGCTCACGTGTATATACCCACGTGTCACGATGCAAAGTCCATTCGGACATTACACGCGAGCTGATTGCATCTTCAGCTAGCCTTTCATCTGGCCTCGCTCCGTGCTCACATTGCATGCGAACCTTCGTGCCTGGCAGCTTTGCTCTGCACGGCTTCGCATGCAGTGTGTCATGGGCTTTAACATTTCCCAGTGCAAAAACAGACCTCAGTAATTGTGTAAACTTCCCCATGCATGGTATCCGCTGTTCATAGGCCAGTTAGCAGGGTGCATGTGTGGTGAAGTACATGCGTAGGTGTGGCTGAGCACTTATAGTTGCCCTTAAAGACCTCAGTGAGTACGGGGATTCCTTATTAATGTATATCTGTTAGCTTTGTGTATTTTTTTTTTTTTTTAGAAATCCGACTTTTTTGAAGATGCTTCTCAGTTTGACGTGAACTTGACTTTCCAGGACATGAATCTGTCTCGACCACTACTAAAGGTACTAGTATGCGTCGCACTTTAGAATTGAATGTATAGAAGAGTTCCATATGGGCTGAACTAGAAAACGCCACTCCATTCCTTTTTTCCAGTCAAAACAGCGTGGATGAGGGAAACTCCTCTGCTGGCTATTGTATTATGACTACAGGTTCCCTGCTGTCAGAAGGGCAGAAATAATAGTTGTCATTCCTTATTTCTGAAGGGCTTGTTCAAGATCCGTCACTTTTATCCTTCATTCAGTATTTGCTCCTGGAGCATTTGCCAATCAGTTGTCTGTCACCTGACACATACAGGCCTGATTCTGGTCAGTGGCTCAGTAGATGATATTATAAGGATAGGAATTGCAGCCCTGTAGATTGCATCTTAGAAAATAACAGTGGCAGCTCCCATGTTTCTCTCCTGACCTTTAAATTTGCTAGCTCTGAGTTCTCACCCTTACCTTTTACTACCTATTGAGTCACTGACCTGGAACAAGTATACTGGTCAGGATTCAGGACTTAGTGACGCTAATCTCTGGAGTTAAACCTTAAAAAATGCATTCAAGTACCGTATATCTATTCCCAAAAATGTAGCTCATTTGTGTATCACTCAAACCTCAATTGATCACTGAATTCACGCTGACACTGTCCTTCCTTCTGGAGGGGGGCTACTTTTGTTCCCCATGGTCCCTCTGTGTGTAGTAAAGTAGTCCACGCTCCAAGCTTGCTTCCGTGATCAGCTACACTCTTACATTTGGTTTACTAATTTGTATTGAGATTGTAGTACATCACGGGGGTGAGCTTGGAGTGGTGACTACTTTATAACACACAGGGACCATGGGGAACAAAAGTAGCCGCCCTCCAGAAGGAAGAACAGTGTCGGCACCAATTCAGAGATGATTTGAGGATCTACAGCCGAATGATACACAAATAAGATACATTGTTGTTGGCTACTAAGCATTAGGTTTACGGAAACCACAGCTTGAGCACTTGATTAGAGTTTTTCACATATTATAAATTCTTTGCTAGCACCTGAAATGTTTCCCATTGCTGATGAGTTTGTTGGCAATTTTGATTTTCATGTCAGGCACCCAAACCTGCAAAGCATTCTGGGAAATATTTTCAATATGCTGGTGTTTATGGAAGCTTGCTACCCTCCTTCTCTTTCAGGCAATTTCTGCTCTCAACTTCACACAGCCCACTCCTATTCAAAAGGCCTGCATCCCTGTGGGATTGTTGGGAAGAGACATGTGTGCCTGTGCTGCTACTGGGACTGGTAAGTGGGTCGTTGTCAGAGAGAATGAGGAAATTGTGACTTAGTGATATTAAGTAGATCCTCCTTTGCTGGAGGCTGTTGCTGCTTTTTTGAAAACGTTTTAATTCCTCGTTTTCTAGTGGGTCCCCGCAGCGCTCCCCCCAATCATTCTAATGGAGGCACCCTTGCCCGCAGTGACTATGTGCGTCCATAGACTCGCACAGTCCTTTGGCAGGCCACGCCCTTCCCTCTTTGATGGAAGAAGGAGCCTATGGCTCCTCTATCTGTATCCTCCCCCCGCAACCCAAAAGTTCAGGGAACGGAGGATCGCTTCGGGACCGGCAGCGGGGACGAGCATAGCTGACAGGTAAGTGTGTGTGGGGGGGGGGGGGGGACTGGGGGAGAAAAAAAGGTGCTGGGCCGTTTTTACCCTAATTCAGATAATGCATTAAGGTAAAAAACGCCCAGACCTTAACACTACACGTCTCTTTAAAGGAGAATTATGAGGCAAGTGATTATCACTCAGCCTCATAATCTGAGCCGACCTGCGAGTGAAACTGAGCGGACACTTCTCGATCTATCCGTGCAGAGAGCCGTGACTGTCACTCACGGCTCCCTGCAGGGATTCCCCTCCCCTGTCCGATCCTCCGTCGCTGACTGGCGGAACGGACGGTGGAGGGGGCGGCTACAGCTGGCTCTGCCTCAAGATGTGTAGAGCCAGCTGTCGCTCACGCAGCTGGGTGGATCCAGACCGAATTGTCGGGATCCGTTCCGGCTGGGGCGTCAGCTCGCGGTATACTGAGCTTTGTGTGACGGGAGGACGCTAGATTGTGTCCTCCCGTTCCCCTTAGGAGAACTATGGGGAAAAGCCCTAACCCCAGAGTTCTCTTAAAAAGTAAACTTTTTATGAAGCAAAATACATGTATGGTAAGCATTAGAGGTTAGCTGCCTTCCCAGCTTCTGCAACTCGGTGGCAACGAAACAAGAAAAAAATGTTTTATTTGCTTAGTAATTCATCTGTGATTTTCTTTGCCAGGTAAAACGGCTGCATTCATGCTTCCAGTTCTGGAGCGTCTCATCTACAAGCCGCGGGAAGCTCCAGTCACCAGGGTCCTGGCTCTGGTCCCAACACGTGAGCTCGGCATTCAGGTGCATACAGTCACCAGACAGCTGGCCCAGTTCACAGAGATTACCTGCTGCTTAACCGTGGGTGAGTGCACTGGGTATCATTCATGGAGCACACAGCCTTTTTCAATAAAACACAGACACAAAGAGTTTGTTTTCTAAGTTTTAAGTGTCCTGCTTTTCCCATGGACTAAAGTTATTCTTTCAAAGTGTACTTGTTGTGGCAGTGAAGAGGAGGGAGCTTCTGGTGCCTGCACACACTTTCACTTAATTTTCGGGAGTCCTGGAAGCCTTAAACCCAGGAGTTGTCTATTTAACTGGCTTGGAGCAATAATCATTCTGAACCATTGCCTGTGGTGGTGCCGCAGTGTCACGTTTTACCAGCAGGAGGTGTCCCAAGTAAAGTTTCAAAGTACAGCTACCCATTCCAGTAAAAATTTAGGAGCCGTGAGTCCATTGTTTCCACACAGTTACACGCAGACAGACTATTTAGGCCTCTTTCACATGAGAAACGGCCGGCACATACAGCTGCGTGCAAACCCTTATCGGGCAGCTCCTGGGAAGGACAGGTGCTGCGTGTGATTGGTACCCAGCCCCTGTCTTTTTCTATGGGACTACGCAGCCGTATGCCGCCCTACGCTTACCTCAAGTGCAGGTGTCCGTACTCGTACGCTGACAGGATGGATCCTGTCTGCATCTGAGCCGGTACACTCGCACCCTTACGGACTTGCACTTGGGGGTCAGCGTAGGGTGGCGTACGGCCGCGTAGTCCCATAGAGAAAGACGGGCTGCATACTAATCACATGCAGCACCTGTCCCTCCTGGGAGCTGCCCGGTACGGCTGTGCACGGAGCTGTACGTGTCGGCCGTTTCTGGTGTGAATGAGGCCTTACTGGGAATCCCCTTCATTTTGCTTTGTGTGTTTTTTACATTTTTTTTTCAGTCTTTTTGTTTTGTTCTGCATTGTCCTTGCACTGAGTCGTCCCCTATCTCTTCTAGGTGGTCTGGATGTGAAGTCACAGGAAGCAGCCTTACGAGCTGGCCCTGATATTCTGATTGCCACCCCTGGAAGGCTTATTGACCATCTGCACAACTGCCCCTCATTCAGCCTTGATGCCATTGAGGTGCTGATCTTGGATGAAGCCGATAGGTAATTATATGTTGATCAGGCACTTGAGTTCACAGCACAGCTTGTGCTAATCCTCCAAGAAACGGCTTGACTTATATTGAATTATGATGATTTTATAGTGAGAGAGAAAATACTATTCAGGTATATGCTGACCCCATGAAGGCCACATTTGTCCCAAGACCAGCACTGCGAGGAAACGGAGCAACATTTATTATGCCCCTTACAGTTATATTATGCTAATGGTGGAAAAAAAAAACTTTGAGTGCTTTATTAAGTTGGTCAGAGTTTCAACATGTAACAAATGGAAAACTGATTCATATGGACAGAGAAGTAATTATGCTCTGAATTTTCTGTGTAGGATGCTGGATGAGTACTTTGAAGAACAGATGAAGGAGATCATTAGACTTTGTTCCCACCAGCGGCAGACACTGCTCTTCTCTGCAACTATGTCCGAAGAGGTGATTCTCTCATGTTATTATCGTGCTGTAATCTCAGACACCTAAAAAATGCAGAAAGGGGTCAGTTTAGTAACAAAAAAAGAGTTTTCTTTGGTTGTAGGTGGAGCTGTAAGGCCTGATTTTGCCCCTGGCTTGTTTTATGTTTGGGATCTGTTGGGAGATCTCCCAGCCAAAGTTCTTGTGTGTTCCTCTCCTCCTGTTACATTCTCATTAAAAAGAAACCGAACAGGGACAGCGGGTGTACAGACCCAGGAACACAGAGATATCGCTGTCTTCCCCACCAGTCACTGTTGAGGAAGCACCTTCAGATATTGCTCCAGCATGCAAGAGCTAAATAATCTTCAGTCCATTCCTACTGCCCGCAGTGACCTGGCCACCTTCATCCACCTGACGCTTCACCTGCTTTTCAGTAGTTGGGTTTGTAGAAACTGGTAGCTTGAGCTACATTGCCTCAATCTTGTGGTGAAACATGTCTCTTATTAGACACAAGGGGAACAGTCCTGCTGCCTCCAGCTCACATTCCACTAACAATTCCAGTGTGTCCCTGTTGACACTGTGAGTCTCTTCAGTCATTGACGGATGAGCCTTTGTCTGAAGAGTCTCAGTCTTCAGGATTTTTGTAGTCTCCATAAAGAAAGATTGCAAATAGGGTGCACTGGAAAGTCTTAGCTGTCCTAGGAGCCCAGACTGGAGGCAGCACCAGTAGAGAATACAGACAGATCCTCAAGCTTTAAAGTGGGCTCTTACAGACATTGTCCTCTTCCAGATCACCCGAATCTTCTGTTTTAAAGACCATTACCACCCCGGGTCTGAATTTGATTTTTCTCAGCACTTCAAAAACACCCCTTTTGAATCTGTCAGTGATAATTCCCTTTCCAGTCTCACTCACAAGGTTGTATTTGTTGCCATCATCTCTGTGAGGCGAGTGTCTAGGCTGGCAGGCAGATCAGGTGCCACCCTTTCCTGTAGAGGAACACTCCGGTGAGGGCCTTTTGGCCTTGAATTCTGTTTTAGGAACTTGCTGGAAAATCCCCTGTATCGGACTTTGTTCCACCTACAGCAATATTGGGGTTGGCTCTTGTGATTATCGGCATATACCTGTTACTTCTACAACAGAGGCACTAAGGGATTAGCTTGGGAGGCTGCCTTACTAAGTTTAAATTGCCCAGGTTTATAACCTTTTCCATGTAAGACACTGACATTTGCATCCATTTACAGGTTCAAGACTTGGCTGCTGTGTCTCTCCGCAATCCAGTGCGTGTCTTTGTAAATAGTAACACAGACGTGGCCCCATTCCTGCGCCAAGAATTTGTGAGGATCCGACCAAACCGTGAAGGAGATCGGGAAGCAATTGTGTGCGGTGTGTAAAGAACGCGCTGAAGTGATGAAAGTCATTACACAGACTTATTACACAAGTTCTATGTATTATGGCCGGGACTAAAAAAATATATTTTAAGATTTGATGAGTTATAAAGTGTATCTTTTATTGTATTTATTAACAGCTGTGAAGTAGCTTGCTTTACAGAGTTTAGTACCCGAAGCTGAATTTTGTACATGCAGGTGATTCAAAGCAGTGTGTTTTCCCTCTCTGCCCTGCTCTGTTCAGACCACTCGGTACAGAGATTTTAAAAGAGAGACAGTCTAAAGGCAAACCACTTTTGCCATGCTTTGGTAATCCCCATGTCTGCATATCACATTAGCCCTTTATCTACATACTGCCTATGTGTCTTCCACCAATTAATCAGAAAAACATTTTAATGCACTGCCATTTTTTTTTTTTTTATTATTATATTTAAAAACAAAATAGAAAATCAACTAATAATGCTGTGGTAAACCCTAGTGGTCACTCGAATGCCAGCAGCAAGCTTTAAGAAATCACCAATTCAGATTCACAGAATCTTGAT
This sequence comes from Nanorana parkeri, assembly GCF_000935625.1. Classification (NCBI taxonomy): domain Eukaryota; kingdom Metazoa; phylum Chordata; class Amphibia; order Anura; family Dicroglossidae; genus Nanorana; species Nanorana parkeri. The sequence continues at coordinate 429,113 of NW_017307011.1, forward strand.
GAAGTTATTGTAACTCACTATGACTGTTTGTTTTTACCAGCTCTCCTGACCCGCACCTTCCAGGACCATGTCATGCTCTTTATACAGACCAAGAAAGAAGCACACCGAATGCACATCCTATTGGGGCTGATGGGTCTAAAAGTTGGTGAACTTCATGGAAATCTTTCACAAACGCAACGTCTGGAGGCCCTCAGGTAACGAGATCCTTCCCCTAGACACGATCGCCAAAACTGATCCTAAGACCACTAGGGAGATGTGCAATACTTCTGACTTTTACTCCTATCTTGCAGACGATTTAAAGATGAGCAGATCGATATTCTGGTGGCTACAGATGTGGCAGCTCGAGGGTTGGATATTCATGGAGTTAAAACGGTGAGCTGAATGCAGAGCAACTTTATTATATACAACCGTGGTTCTCAACTGGTGGGGTCATGACCCAGAAGTGGATCGCGACCCCATGTTCTGTGGGTCACCGCATGCCTTCCACTGCACCCCCCCCCCCCCCCTAATGCATCGCTGTCAGTTCTGCCTGGCGCTGATTGTCAGGTTAGGGTGGGCTGGGGATATGGCCAGGAGGGAGCTCCATTCATACGTGCATTGCTTATAGCTCCCTCGCGTGACATCACATTCTGGCTCCCGCCACCATTACAGGGAGTGCAAGGGAGCTGTACAAGCAATGCATATATGGATGGAGCTCCGTCACAGTACAGCAGCCCACACTGCACCCCCTAAAATTGGGGGGAATGTGTGTGTGAGATTGTGTCAGTGGTTTAATCACAAACTACCACGCAAAGTGGAACATTTCTTAGCGTGCAGAGCATCTGCCATTGCTGACATCATCTTGTGAAAATATGAGTTCCCTGACACAATCCAGTGGCTTCAGTACTTTGAGTCGCTGACCTGGAAGTAGGCAGATGAGAGCTATGCCTTCATTCCAACTTTTCTGATCTTCACACTTGCTCTGAGTCAATAAGTGAAAGAATTCAAGCTAGAGAGAGCCAGGAAACATGTGCTGAAGGAGATCAGCAATGGCAGCCTACAATAAATCTTAGTGGATGTGTAAGTTTGCAGATATACTCAGAAGTGATGTCTCTTCATACTTTGCACACCAACTCTTTGAAACACTAAGGTCAGCAATGGAAAGGCATCTGCTTAGCACAACTGGGCTCAGAACATTACACAGACAGGGTAATTCCATGAATTGGATTTAGTTCAGTGGTCCTAAAATACAGCCTACACATTGTTCTAGTGGGGAGAGAGGCATTGAACATTAAAAAGAGTATACAAAAGCCCTCTAAGGGGTCTAATACAATGTCTGTTTCTCATTCAGGTGATTAATCTAACTATGCCCGCCACAATGAAGCACTACGTTCACAGGGTTGGCCGTACAGCCCGCGCTGGCAAAGCTGGCCGATCCGTGTCTCTGGTTGGCGAAGAAGAAAGGAAAATACTGAAGGACATTGTTAAGAAAGCACAGGCTGCTGTGAAGGCCAGAGTCCTTCCACAAGGTGAGGGGCTGGGTGACATTTCAGCTGGATGATGGAGATTCATGCTGTATTGTTTGTAATCTTATGCATGTTTCCCATCAGATGTCATCTCCAAGTTTCGGGAAAAGATAAAAAACATGGAAAAGGAGATCTATGCTGTACTACAGCTGGAAAAAGAGGAGAAGGAGATGCAGAAATCTGAGGCTCAGGTAGGAGGGATTTGTGTACTGATCCGTTGTCTGCATGTATGGGGTTATTCAGTAACACAGGACAAAATGGCATACGGAAGATAAATGGTGCACAATACAGTCAGTGGTCACTACAGGAAAAAAATAAAATAAACCTATGCAAGTCACATGGTCCCTGTTTTTTTATACTTTTTTTTTTCAGTGCTTCCAAATAGCTGATGATCCTACCAGAATCTAATCTATGCTCTCTGCCTGTACTGCGTTATTAGTTATGTTGTTCCAAGCTCTTTATGTCAGAATATGAGGGTAGCTGTTCTGTAGTTCTTCTAGGATCTCGTAGGAGGGGAGATGTTCTTAAGTCTTAACACACTTTCTGTCCTAGATTGATAATGTTGCTCCTCCATAGAAACAGTACGGTGATTGTTGTTAACCTGGGACAGGGTCTATGTTACAGGCAGCATTATCTGGTGAAAATAAAGGGGGGAGGCTGACAAAATGAATCAAATGCAGCCACCAAACAGAAGGACTGACAAGCGGCAGAATATTACATTTTGGTTGGGTTTAGTGTGCGATTACATATCAGGAACAATACAAAAATTCTTCAGCATTCAACACAGAGAAACAGATGTGTTTTGCTGCATACATTTGCAAATATGTATGAAGCCACACTGCCGCATCAAAGCATATCTTGGCTTCTCCCACCTTGGCTTCTCCCACCTTGGCTTCTCCCACCTTGGCTTCTCCCACCTTGGCTTCTCCCACCTTGGCTTCTCCCACCTTGGCTTCTCCCACCTTGGCTTCTCCCACCTTGGCTTCTCCCACCTTGGCTTCTCCCACCTTGGCTTCTCCCACCTTGGCTTCTCCCACCTTGGCTTCTCCCACCTTGGCTTCTCCCACCTTGGCTTCTCCCACCTTGGCTTCTCCCACCTTGGCTTCTCCCACCTTGGCTCCCATCTTTTCTTTCATGGAAAGCTTTACTATACACCACTTTTATATTCATGCGTTTTCCTTGGAAGAATTTCAGATTCAACACATGATTACTCTGGATCAACTGAAGGTTTGTGGTTGTGAGGATGCAACATTTTTAATTTATTTTTGTCAATGGTTCCACCTAATTGATGGACATTTTTTTTTTATACTACTACAAAATGATGTTACGTAAGGAGCCCCTTCTCTATGCTGCTAATGCTTTGGTTTCTTGAAGTGGAAGATGAAGTGGAACTTTTATGTTTTTTCAGATCAGTACAGCTCAAAAGAGACTGCAAGAAGGAAGTGAACCTCAAGGTCTAGAGAGAAGCTGGTTCCAGACCCGGGAAGAGAGAAAGAAAGAAAAGTGTAGGTGCAGACAATGGCCTGCAGTGGGGGCTATGCATTTGCATTGTGTCTATGGGCTTTAACGGGTCTTGTTGTAAAAACTTCAGGAAAGTAACCCGTTTGCATTGGCAATCGCGGATATTTATTTTCCACTGAAAGTACATATATGGGGTTTTTACCTGTAAATAGAATTGTATTTCTCTCAGGGCAGTCCTGAGAATTACACAGCCCGTCCAGATAGCATAGGCAGCTGGTGTGACCTGGCTTCCCTGCAGTGGTGTTAAGCAACATAAATCGGTCAACATCACAGCCACAGCTCTTAATTGGACATCGAAGGAGCTGGAGCATATGGATAAGCTTTGCTCTGCTCACTCTTTCTCCTGCATGATCCTAGTTAGCACATGTGCATGCAGCATACCTGATTGGCCGTGCCCTCTCCTATTATGAATTCTGCACAGGGGAATATTGGTCCGCAGTGTATAGCCGGTGGAGCCCCGCAGCGTTCTCTATACTAATTGCAGCAGAGAGAGCCCCATGATTGGATAAGAGGCAGTCATGTGATTTTTGACAGGTTGCACAATTGGGTTTTGTTTTTGTTTTTTAACATTCCCATTGATTTGATATTTTTTCTTTTTCTGCACTCCTCTGGATTTAGAACCCCGAAGCTGGATCCTATAAATATGCAATGCTGGGCTCCATGAATATGGGTTTGGGGTTGTTTTTTTAAGCAGTGGTGCTTATAAATTTTTTGTTTTCATACTTTCAGTATCCCATGCCCTTCAGGAGTTTGATTTGGCACTGAGAGGGAAAAAAAATAGGAACAAATTCGTGGCAGACGCTAAAAAGAAAGAGATGACGGTAAGACCGAAACAAAAGGACTGTTCAGTTTCCTCGATTCCATCTCTGCTGTACTATGACCGGTATTTTCTCATTTCAGGCTGAAGAACGCTCTCAGTTTGAGATCTTGAAGGCTCAGATGTATGCAGAGCGTGTAGCTAAGAGGGACCGCAAACCCAAAAGAGCCCGGGCAATGCCTGAAGATGAAGAAGCCGCAGGTAGGCACAGGCAGCGATAATATAGTGAGCTATTGTAAGGATTCCTGTCATAAGAAACATGGAGGCTGCAAAAAGAAGTCTGAGAAATACCAACTGACCCTCTTGCTTCAATAGTTAAAGTTTTACCCCCCCATCCTCCTAAGTAGGTTTAACCCAACCTCCCTCTTCAAACTTCTATATTTGCCTAAATCTTGTTCCAAGGGCCACGGCATTGTTTACATCCCCCCCTTGGCTACTTGGCCTGTCATTTGTACCTGTGCATTTCAGCACCATAGCCTTTTACGGGTCTGGTATATGGATCAGCTCCATAGACTTCTATAAAGCTATGCACCAGCTTTATAGACTTCTGCACAGTTGAGGATTTTTAATCAAGAAGCTGGCGGGGAAAAGTAAACAATTTTTCAGGTTTTGGAACAAGATCTAGGTAAGAATAGCAATTTTGTGTGTGTGTGTGTGTGTGTGTGTGTGTGTTGTCTAAAGGTTCTGGAAACTGTATTAGAAGGTTGCCTTACCCTTTAAAGTTCTTGTCCTGGAAAAAGCATGCAGGTATTATTTTGAACATTTTCTCCAGCTTTCCTGATCTGCATACTTGCTGAGGGTCGGGTTTACAATACTGAAGCTGCTAGATCAAAATTACAGCCAGGCAACTAGTATATTCAAGAGGATAAGCAATGCCACGTCTCATCCACTGAGATGGTCAGATGGGCCCAGGGTGGTTCTACCTCCACAGGTCGCATTATTATTATTATTATATTTCTATTTTGATTTCTTTTGACAGCCTTAAATTGGTATTCACAATCTTCAGTATTGAGAAGAACTTCCTTATTCATTCATTGGCAGCTGCAGCTCCATCTCCGATTGCTAATGTAATGTCTGCAGGACAGAGGAACATGGTTATGTATTGGGTACTTGGGTAAATGTTTATATGTAGAAGGATTCATTTTACTATGATAAATTAAATGCTGGGTTAGGAGTTGTACATACAGTAAAGCACACCTTGGGGGGGGGTATTGGGCATCTGCACCGGTTAGGGGGTATAAGCCCTCAGCACCAGGGGCTTACTCTCACATTTGTCCTTCCATTGTCACCCATATCCTCCCAAAGTGAATATGCAAATAACTTTCTGATGGTGGTTTTCGCATTCACATGCGTGACGATGGTCTGGTTGCCGATAGATCCTTTAGGTCCTAGACATTACATTGTGGGAAGGCCCAAAGGAAACCGTGGGGATGCTCCAGGGTGGAGCTTTAGGGGTAAATCTGATGGTTTAGAGAATGCAAATGAACGTTCCACATTACGTTATTTATATTTGTGCCTATGCACTTACAGTTCTTATGTGTCAAAGCCACTGCCCCCAGTTCTTTCAGTGCCACTTACCTGATGTTCCAGTCGGGAAGTATGGCCACTGAGTAGTTTAGTCTTCAGCAGCTGTCCAGCTAGAAGAGGAAGGAGCAGCGCAGGGGAGTGCCACGCCATCAGGGCTGGTGTAATTGTTCAGACACACCCGTGACGTTTGGCTGTAGTCCAGGCTGAGAGCATGCAGGTAAGGGGGGCTCCATGTGACCCTTCAAGGTAGAGGAGCCTTTCTAAAATCAGGGACAGCACTCTGGAGAACACCAAAATTTTGCAACCTCAAGAAGCAGCATACATTGTAAGTCTACATCAGCAGTTGAAATGGCTTTAAAAAAAAAAATGAGGCTGTGATATCACTTTAACCCCTCATTTGCCTAATTGAAAGCTGTAAACCTGTCCCCTTGTAATATAAATAAGGTTCTAGCACGCTAACTTCCGATCATGGCAGAGCCCTCTACTTTTGTTTTTCCAGCCAAACCGTCAAAGAAGCAGAAGAAACACACAGTGTTTGACGAGGAGCTAACAAACACGAGCCGCAAAGCCCTGAAAAAATACAGAGCCGGGTAAGTCACTTCTTATTCATCCATCCTGCGACAAGAAAGAAATGGGCCTTGAAGATGTGTGCAGCAATCTGAGGGTTTATAGGGGTGTCCCTATCCTTTGTGCCGCCTGAAGCTGCGGGGTTGGGGGGGCCCTCAATGGTTGCCAGGTGCTGGGCAGGACGCCGGCCAGAGCATCGCAGGTTAAGAGCTGGGCAGAGATGTGAATGGCACTTGCACATCTCCCCGGATCTTGGCAACCTGGGACGCTCTGGCAAGAAAGGGGGCAGCAGGCACACTGCAAACTTTATGCAGCAGAGCGACCATGCCATTCTGCCTGGGTGACCCAAACAGATCCTGCCTGATGCAACTGCCAAGTTTTATTGATCCCCTAATAATCTTACAGGAAGTTAATACAGTCACTAGGGGACAGTGTACAGTGATAGTCGGTGAACAGGGGTGTGGATATTTTTTTAAAACTACTTGTCCAAGGTCTAAACGGGGGCCCGATCTACTTGTCCTGATACAAAAAAATCAACCAAAATCGTATTTAGCAGTGCCAAGAAGAGCTTCTCATTGGTCAGTGCTGTCAGGTGACGGCACTGACCAACGACTGCTTGCATTTTGCAAGCGAAGTCAGAATGCATGGTACAGATAGTACACTCGTACTGGCGGCTGGGAAGGACCGATTGCTGAAAGGCAAGTATAGCAGGGAGGCAGAGGGGGCAGATTTGTGCGGGTAATTCAATTTTCACAAATTACTTGGGGAAAGTGAATTTACCCTTTGGGGCGGGTGCAGACGGTCAGATGTGGTTGCCATGCGGCCCTATTGATTTTAAATGTGGTTTCATCCGCATGGTAATCTGCACCTTTTTTTTGCGACACGCACCATGCAGTGTTTTCAGCCACGATGATGTGCAATTGCAGCAGGAAACCGCACAGTCTGCCTGGTGCGACTGGGGTGCTATTAGACAATAATGGCGCTGCCAGTGCAATCAGTGGTGGTGTGCGATTCTGTGACCGCCCGGCCATCCACACGATTTTGTGCACAATTGCCGTGCGGTAACTGATCGCCCACTCCGCTCACACGCATAATGCCCCATGCATGCGTTTATTTGCATGCAGATGATAGGTGCAGCGTGGTTGGTTTTAATTTTTTAGATTTGATTTTACTTTTTTTTTTCTTTAAGATTTTTTTATGCTTAATTATCATTTATTTCTACTTTATCACCTTTTTTATTTTTCCCATTTTTTATTTATTTTTTTCCCATTTTTCTGTATTTCCATTTTTAATTTTATTTTTTACTTTTTTTTTTCACTTGACTTTATTGACTTTTACATCGGTAACAAGCCCTTGTGTGATAGCTTTTGGAGGTGACAGGTTTTCTTTATTGACCCTATTACCTCCAACACAGGAGTTGTAGCACAGTTCTGTGTGCGTTCTCCTGTAACGGGAAGGCTGCATTCCTGTGTCACTATTCACACGAAGCATGTTCTCTACCCTGCTCCGTGCTGTCTTACCTAATCTAATTTGCCGTGGTCACAGGTCTCCCACAAGAGCGGGGGACCCTGAGGACCACGTCAAAAAGGAAGCCCGCGTGCAGAGAGAGGGAGTTTGGGAGCGGATTATATTCATAAATTTCAAAGAGGAAATCTTCCTGTCTGCCGTGCCGAAGATCTCACTCTAAGTACAAATATTGTTTGTAAGTTCTATATGTTTGTGTTCTAAGGTTCTTTTGTCTTTTTGTAGCCCATCTTTTGAGGACAGAAAACGGCTGGGAATTCAGCAGCACAAGAAAGGAAACTTTAAATCTAAATCACGGTATGTGGGGGGAAAAAACAAGATTGTAATCTGTAGAGGTTTTTTTTTTTTTTTTTTACCCTGAAAAACAACCCCACACCATAATCCCCCCTCCACCAAACTTTACACTTGGCACAATGCAGTCAGGCAAGTATCGTTCTCCTGGCAAATGCCAAACCCAGACACGTCCATTGGATTGCCAGACAGAGAAGCGTGATTCGTCACTCCAGAGAACACGTCTCCACTTCTCTAGAGTCCAGTGGCGGCGTGCTTTACACCGCTGCATCCGAAGCTTTGCATTGCACTTGGTGATGTAAGGCTTGGATGCTCGGCCATGGAAACCCATTCCATGAAGCTCTCTACGCACTGTTGTTGTGCCAATCTGAAAGCCACACGAAGTTTGGGGAGATGTTGAGGGGGGGAAAAAAAAAGATGCTTTATTTTTTTACTATTGCGCTTTGGGCCATGAGTTTTTTGGAACTGCCATAGATTTGATTTTTACAGTGAGCTGTCAGTGACGGCAATAATTGTGGGACCCCCCCATTCAATGTGAACTATATTGATGGAGCAGTAAAGGCTTTTCTTACACTGTGCCATGTTGGTCAACTCATAAGTTATAAATAAAATGGCACTGTATGGTTATGGAGCAATATATTATACAGTATGTTCATGTAGGATGGTGTTTTCCTTTAACCTGCCCACTGTTGTTACCAACTCAGTGCTTACCCCTAGCTGTAAGTCTTTGCAGTTTTTAAAGAAATGTCTTGTCTTGTTTTGTTTGTCTTAGTTATCGCAGAAAGTGAGGTCTCGTTCCTGATTTCTTCAAGACATTCTACGGGAAGACTTTACTGTATCTGGACTAATATATATGCAATGGCTGTGGAGGTCCAACACATCAGAGTATGGTGGTAGAAGGGAGCTTGTCAGGATAACGGTATAGAAGCTGCCATTGCATTCTTAGTTTTCAGGTGCAATGAAGAGCCGTCATCCATTCTTTGCTTCACTACTTAGTGAGACGCTGACCGGGAACAAGTATGCAGCCAGTCAACTCTGTGACTGGTTCTAAATCAATGATTAAGAAGTGAAACCAGGACAGCCTTAAACCCCTATGCTTCTAAAATTCAAGTGGCTAATTGCAATGCATATTTCTATGATGGGTTCTCTTTAAGCCAGAAGATAGTACAATGATCTCAGCAGCCAGTGGATAAAAGGACTCTATATTGTATTTTTCTTTGCAATGTGAAATAATTTTTATTAAAAGAAAAAAAAAACACATTTAGAGATTCTTTTATGAGTTCTGTTAGCAAGGAAATGCGCTTTGCTGCAGGAATACCTTCCCCATAGCTTCCTATTCCTCTTGTCATCTGTGGATACAGTTTGATTGTAGGCAAGCCATATCCATAGTGGATACTATGCATAGTGCAAACTTGCATTGAGTTATGGGTTACCGCCGTACAAACCAGGTTTGGGTAGAGCTGTAGTCATCTAACAGCTGAAATTCTGGCTTGATGTGCCTCCCAAAAACATTGTTCAATTACTGACTTCCTACAGGGGTGATGAGTACTAAGCTACTTGATGTAAACCCAAGAAACTTAAAACTAGGCATATGATTAACAATATACAAGTGGGTTACCTTATGTGAAAACAATCCACCATAGAGCTAGGCAACTGACATTGCTTCACCCCTCACTATTCAATAAGGTGACCCATCAGAGTCCAAAAGAGGCACAGGGCCAGTTTAACTAGAAGTCTACCTGTACATCAAATTCTTCTAGAGAGTCCCTGACCTATTGATCTTTAACTGGCATTTTTTTTTTTTTTAGTCCATTATGTAAAAACACATCCCTGGGATTCCCTTAGATCAGTGGTTCCCAACCTGTGTAACTGCATGACCCATATGTCATGTCTCACTGCGGGTGGGAGGTGCATTTGGGGTACCATTCCAATGAATGGCAACACAGTAGTTGTGATTGTGTGTTAATTGCACTGTACTTGTGACTGGGCCCTCAAAAACATTGACAATCATACACACTTTGTTTTTAAGATTCCCCCCCGTCTCCCTACCTTATGAGAACTGGAGTGGATCCTCAGCCTGGGGTCCAGTGTGGGCTGCTGTGATGGAACTCCATCCATATGTGCATTGCTTGTACACCTCCCTCACAGCCTGTAGAGGTGCCAGGATGTGATTTCACTCAGGTCCAGGCACCTCCTATAGAACATGTGATGGGGCTCCCTCGTGGCCATATTCCCATTACCTCAAGCTGGCACAGTATATTTTGAATGGCTGCATGGCAGGAGAACTGACAGTGCCACGTTAGGGGGAGGCAGAGGAGCCTCTCCTAGAAAAGTGGAAGGCATGTGGGGAGCCAACACCCACCAGTTGAGAACCAAGGCCTTAGATGTGCCTTCTGAGCAGTCTGCTTGTTGGATGGGTATGAATGTTGGGAGGGAATTGGGTGTATTCAGGACTTGCTACAAGTGTGGGGTAAAAATGTGGGGCTAAAGTTCAGCTTTAAGTATCAGAAAAATGCTATCTTGTGTGTTGGAGGGAAGTCTTGTCCTTATGCTGGAAGAGGGGTGCAGTACTACCTCCCCTTTGTAGCCGACAGCATTAGGGGTTCTATGACTCCAGGATCTCTAAACTAGCTCACAGGTAAACTGTCAGACATGGCAATTCTTGGATGCCGTCTACCTACCTGTGGGTATGAAAGCTGAACTCCACCCTTTCACGTTCTATACAGGCTTTTCTTATGGACGTTGGTTTTGCTGCTCAGTGTGCATTGGAAGCTGCAGCAAAATAGACTGAAACTGTCCTTTGGTGGTGTGAGGAAGTAGATCTCGTGCTTTGCTGTTCAGCTTTGCCATCCCTGGCCAAACCCTTCATTTATTTAGTTTACAATCACGGTGTCTCATGTGGGTGTTACTGAATATATTCTGCCTAGGAACAGCCACTCCTCCAGACTGATATGCATGGACATTTGATCAACTGCTACCAAAAAGGGGTAACGAGTGGAGAAAGTTTAAGAAGGCCTGTTCCAGAGCATTTACTAGAATTTCAAATAAAATACTGACGAATGTAAGGGGCAGCCTTAGCCCACAAAACAAAACCTAATTTGGAAAAAGTGGTGTTCAGGCCCAGGACTTCCTTCTTCCTAGTCTGTGCCTTTCACCTCAACCAAGCCATTCTCCTGTCCCTCCGCCAGTCTCCAGTTCACCAAAATAAAGCCCCCCTCAATTGTTGGCATCTCTTACCCCACTGCATGCTTTTTGTAATCCCAGATAGTCCCATCTCAAGTTAGTTCAGCCAGACCATAATCCAAGTTTATAGTCTCAAGGATCAGATTCCACCCTTCTCTCTCAAGGCCCATTGCTGGATTTGAGTGCTTACTGTATTGAGGGCTTTCAGTATAAAGCAACCATCTAAGATTTCCAAGGCTGCCACCTGGTCTTCTGTTCAGACATTCACCAAGTTCTACCAGGTGACATGCCAGCCTTAGGTTTAAGGTTCTTCAGACACTCAGCGCTTTAACATGCAAGCAGTGCCTAGCTCTTTTTCCTTGGGTCTGTGATTCTAATAAGGACAGAAAATAGATCCTACTGCTGTCCTCAGAATGGGGACGTGCACTGCTTCTCATGTGGGATGAGAGGGGTTCATTCATTTCAGCCGAGAACAAAGTTTTCTTTAATTCTTTATTAAAAACAATTTACAAAAGAAAGTTAGAAAACATCTAACCACAACAGTCCCATGACAGCAGAACAAATTAAGAGCTAGAGAAGAGCAAACAAGTCTACAGGTGAAAATTCCAAGCACCCGCCTCACACACAGGTTTCAAACAGGATGTGAAGAAAAAAAAATCAGGGCCACAGCGGGGATGTGAGCGGGACGGGGACGAGCTGGCATCCAGGCTGAACCGGCGACTGCAGATGGGGAGCAGCCCAGCATGAGGGTCTTCAATCCCTACACCGAGTTAAAGTTGTTCAGCAGATCAAAGACATGGAGGCAATGTTCAGACAGTAAGTGCCCCCAAACACCCTGGGGACCTGACACTGTGCACCCCCAATCCACCATCATACCCATCCTCTGCACCCCAATCCATCATACCCATGCTCTTATGCCTGGCCTGATACTTAAGCTTCCGGCATCAGGAAGCTGGGCAGCAAATCATTACGCTCTGCCTGGCTTCTTGATTGGCCGGGAAACTGGCTCCCTCTTCACTTGTGACGAAGGAGCTGGCTTCTCGGCCACTCAGGAAGCCGAGCAGCGTGTAATAACACGCCGACTAGCTTGGCCAGAAAGCCAGCTCATGCTCCCTCGTCACCTGGTGATGAGGTAGCATGGAGCCGGCTTCACGGCCAATCAGGAAGTCGGGGGGCGCGTCATTACACTTTGATCTACCAAAAAACGATATCACCGCATCCCTAGTTCTATCCAAAAAGTTACCAATGCATAAACATTACAGGTCACACCTAGCTAACAAGCTCATTTGATTGTGTGTGGCAGTTACCCCCATCCCTCTGATTTGTGCTTTGGACTAAACTGGTTATACGAGTATGAAAAAACTTGAATATAATCCGGTCAATGTTTTTACAACTGCTAGGATGCTTGCTCGTGTGGTACGCCCCATACACTATCCCAGATGTTTTACCTCTCCTTCATAACCATCATACAAAGTATAGAGATGCAGCAACTAGAACCTCACGCAATATATTTTGTGTTTGTCGTTTTTAAACTTACACAAAAACAGCCAATTTAGAAAACACCTCAACTTACCTCATTCCAAGTGGAGGTGGCCTCATACCAGGTGGGGGCATTCCCATTGGTGGGCCCATGGGTGGCCTCATGGCTTGAGGTGGTCCCATCATTCCTACATAAAATGCAATCAGTAATATGCAGATCAGACATGACATAGCATAGTATAGAAGTCAGACTGGATCTCAGAATAATCCTGCTATGAATTCATCAATAGCTTCAGAAGTTGTATTCTCATCACAGATCCCATCCAGCAAAGCAAGAACCTAGACTATTCATACCTGGTGGGGGCATGCCCTTTGGTGGCCTCATGCCTGGAGGTGGTCCCATCATTCCTACATAAACAAAATGCAATCAGTAATATGCAGATCAGACATGACATGGCATAGTATAGAAGTCAGACTGGATCTCAGAATAATCCTGCTATGAATTCATCAATAGCTTCAGAAGTCATAATCTCATCACAGATCCAATCCAGCAAAGCAAGAACCTAGACTATTCATACCTGGTGGGGGTGCTCCTCTACCCATTGGTGGTGGTGGTGGACCGCCATGTCCTCCGGCAGCATACTGTGTTGGGGTACCAGCAATACTAGCTGTGGCTGCTGCCACTGCAGCAACGTTACCTCGACTCTGTGGTGTCATCACCTGTGGGAACAGACACAAGCCATCATTTAAGATATATTTCCTACTGCAGGGCTGGTTACTGGTTAATGGTTAATAGTTTCCACAGGAGGGATGAAACATGCCAGCAAATCCAATCTTAAAAGGGACTATGCAAAGAGCAATGCTTTAGAAAATATCTGCAAGAACTAGGGATGCACCAATACCAGTATTGGTGTGAGCACTCGTACTCTCCCACATGCTCAGATACCGGAACTTCTGGTCAGGGGGAGATCTCCCTCTGACCGCAAGTGCCAAGAGAGCATAGAGCCGGCTTCCTTTCCAATCAGGAAGCCAGGCGGTGGGTTATGATTCGCTGCCTGGCTTCCCGATTGACAAGGAAGCCGGCTTTACTTGTTGCTAGGCAGCCTGGCTTCCTGACCAATCAGAAAGCCGGACAGCACCTCATGACTCACCGCCCTGATCTGGTGTAGCCACTTCACTTTCTGCCCATGAAGAGGCCAAGGCCCTCAAAGAGCGTGACATAATATGCTCTGGTGGTTATAACATTTTGTAGATCATAAGCTTGTGTGACTGCTAATTTAATCCACCTTCCTTTAGAGCTTCTGGAAGCTCTCAGGCCCTCTTTTGGTCCTGAAAATAGTATGAACAGAATTTTCAATTTCCTGATGCTCAGACTAGTTCATGTACTCTAGCCCCTAATGAATGCCGAAACTTAAGGTGTCAGCGAGTCCCTCATGTCCCCACAGAGAATAGAATAGGAATGGGGGATCCACCCCTCTCTCCTACCTTAGAGCTGCTAGCACCAGGATCCACCAGATCAGATAATGCTGCTGTAGAGAATGAGTCTGCTCCAAGGGCCCCCTGCCCTGAAGACTCCAGCGCCCCGCTTCTGACCCCTTGCGGGTGTGAGAGCCGCAAGGTTCTTTATCCTGCTACCTCCCCCATCCTGGACCACCAAAATAGAAATTCGGTTGCTTTGGAGGCAGTCTATTGCACGCATACCACAATGACAAACATCAATGTCTTGTAAAGCGGCTTCCTTATTCCATGTATTGGTACAAAATTAGGGAATTACCACACCCGGTGTTCTGTGAAAATACTGAAACTACTTCAGGTAGGAAAGCCGGGTCCGGATTCAATACGATTTTGCCCGTAAGAATTGTGCAATAGGGATCCAAAATCGACAAAGCGTACACGTCGCTGACTCTCCTAGCTGAAATAACGCTACTAGCAAAGCCATTTTAAGCAAGAGGATTTTAAAGAACATGCCCCAATTGGTTCAACTGAGTTTCTAGGAAAGCCTGTAGGACTTTATGATTTCCTCACAGCCGTGACTAAGATGTGGCTATAAAAATGCACCAAGTATAACCTTGGAAGATAATACGATGGCTGAGCTTCATAACTGGTAATGCCGTCACCAAAGCAGAACACCGTTATCTTGTAGAAAGCATAGTTCCATAACTATACTAAGTATGAACTCGGATGATAATACTAACCTTCATAACTACAGAGCCACCGTATTGAAACGGTCATCAGTTACCGTGTAGATATGAAGAACTCAGATGAATCCCATACTGAGATTCCCTACTACATCACAACCAATGATGCATTACTGAATCGAGTCAAGGTCCTAAGGTATAGCAATACAAGTGCATGTAGAAGGAACACAGATGATATTCATAACCACCTCATGAATCAATGCTTACATTAAGCAGTCAAATGGTTATCCCAGACAGTATATAACCACCAATAACGAAAGGCATATACATATATACTGAGATTCACACCTGCCCCATGAAACTTCTTTTGGTCAGATGGACTGTCCTGGGAGCCCCCATCATGAGTACCTCAGGACCCCTGACCCTGTATGCCATACGCCATGCCGAGGGAGGCCCCTGCTCACTAGCATGAAGGCCTAGCTAAAACAACAAATGTTACAATGTCCTGCTTGGCCGGAGGAAACAAACTGAGGGATGCAAGGCATGTGATCTTTTTAATAGGTGTGGGTGATGCGTTTCCTGTTCTGGTGGGAGGAGCCTATCTCTGATGCGGTCCTGGAAGGTGACTAGAGAAAAACTTCTAATTTTGCATAGGGAAAAGGTGGTGTTGAGGCCCAGAACTTCCTTCTTCCTAGTCTGTGCCTTTCACCTCAACCAAGCCATTCTCCTGTCCCTCCGCCAGTCTCCAGTTCACCAAAATGAAGCCTCCCACAATTTTTGGCATCTTACTCCACTGCATGCTTTTTGTAATCCCAGATAGTCCCATCTCAAATTAGTTCAGCCAGACCATAATCCTAGTTCAGCCAGACCATAATCCAAGTTTATAGTCTCAAATTCCACCCTTCTCTCTCAAGGCCCATTGCTGGATTTGAGTGCTTACTGTATTGAGGGCTTTCAGTATAAAGCAACTAAGATTTGCATGGCTGCCGCCTGGTCTTCTGATCAGACATTCACCAAGTTCTACCAGGTGACATGCCAGCCTCAGCTTATGCCAGCTTTAGGTGTAAGGTTCTTCAGACACTCAGCGCTTTGACATGCAAGCAGTGCCTAGTTCTCTTTTACTTGGGTCTGTCAGTTTGCGGTGTTGCTCACACCTCTGTTGGACACCCCAAAGTTTAAATACTTTGCATCCTTTAGTTAAGGATTTTATGAACAAAAAAAAATAAAGCCTTCTGCTGCTGTCAACAGAATGGGGAAGTGCACTGCTTCTCATGTGGGATGAGGGGTTCATTCATTTCAGCCGAGAACATAGTTTTCTTTAATTCTTTATTAAAAACAATTTACAAAAGAAAGTTACAAACATCTAACCACAACAGTCCCATGACGGCAGAACAAAAGAGCTAGAGAAGAGCAAACAAGTCTACAGGTGACTTGGATCATGGCCTGGTGGGCCTCATGCCTGGTGGTGGAGGACCTGTATAAAAAATAAAAGGATGAACAAAGTTTAGTTAAGAGCCAAATTAGGATATTTAGTATTACTAAGTCTTCAAACAAACCTGTGAGCTTACCTTTTATAGTAAGATGGTCCTATACTCCAAGCTCCCTTCCCCCCAAAACCCCGGCAATCCCTTATGCAGTCACCAACCACAAGTTCAAAAGTATCTCCTCCAGCTACATGATCCTAGCCTAGTGTACACCAGTCACCCATTGAAACTGGTGCCCAACAAGGCTGCATGGTTGGCAGGCGTTGATCTTTGCCTATTCATGTACATTGGGTTCTCTGGTGTCCTTAAAACCCGAGTTGAGCCCACAGGTTTACTTTAAAATATCCACCCAAAATGTTATTGTAAACTAGAGTGGAAAAACATTGCAACATCTGTTTTTTTTACGGATCTATGGGCCTGTGTTCAAGAAATTCCAAGCACCTGTCACACAGACATAGGTTTCAAACAGGATGTTAAGAAAAAGAATCAGGAACACAGCAATAAAAAGCAGACAGGTTCTAGCCTTTCACATGCCAAAACATGTTGTTGTAGATTTTCTATGACTTCCTGTCTGGGGAAGATTCTCACCAGGACAGCAAGGGGGAATCTCTAAAGCTCTCCACACAACTATATACCTAGGGCCTGCCTGGCTACAAATGGATTGTATCCTGCAGGTGGATGCTCAGATTACATAGTTTTGGTAAATCTTTGTGGATTGTACAACAGTGTAACATGTATGGTGAGGTTATGAGAACCCTGGCCAGGGGATGCACAGACAATAGCAGTGGTGCAGAGTATTTGGACGAGTACTCTTACACACCCAAATGCTCTTGTGCCTGGCCCGATACTTAAGCTTCCAGTACCAGGAAGCTGGGCAGCGAGTCATTATGCGCTTCCTGATTGGCCAGGAAACTGGCCCCATGCTCCCTTGTGACGAAGGAGCTGGCTTCCCCACCAATCAGGAAGCCGGACAGCGTCCGACACGTCGATTGGCTTTCTCATTGGCCAGAAAGCCAGCTTCATGCTCCCTCGTCACCTGGTGATGAGGTAGCATTGGCCGTGAAGCCGGCTCCATTAGGAAGCCGGGGGGCGCGTCGTTACGCTTTGCCTGGCTTCCTGATTCACCAGAAAGCCGGCTCTATGCTGTCTCGTCACCTGGTGACGGGGGGCATAGAAACGGCTTCCCTGCTAATCGGGAAGCCAGATGGCGTGCCATTACATGCTGCCTGGCTTCCTTAATGGGAGTTAAGGTTAAAAAAAAAAATCATTACTTGATACCAAAAAAATTATATCGGCTCATCCCTAGTTCTATCCAAAAAGTTACCAATGCATAAACATTACAGGTCACACCTAGCTAACAAGCTCATTTGATTGTGTGTGGCAGTTACCCCCATCCCTCCAATTTGCGCTTTGGACTAAACTGGTTATATGGGTAATTTCTAAGTTAATCCTGAGAGTATGAAAAAACTTGAATATAATCCGGTCAATGTTTTTACAACTGCTAGGATGCTTGCTCGTGTGGTAAACCCCACATGCCCCATACACTATCCCAGAGAGGTTTTACCTCTCCTTCATAACCATTATACAAAGTATAGAGATGCAGCAACTAGAACCTCACGCAATATATTTTGGGTTTCAGTCGTTTTTAAACTTATACAAAAACAGCCAATTTAGCTTTTATGAAGATTTTAGAAAACACCTCAACTTCTTACCTCTCATTCCAGGTGGAGGTGGCCTCATACCAGGTGGGGGCATTCCCATTGGTCCTCCCCTGCCTGGGGGCATGCCCATTGGTGGACCCATGGGTGGCCTCATGCCTGGAGGGGGTCCCATCATTCCTGCATAAACAAAATGCAATCAGTAATATGCAGATAAGACATGGACATGTCATAGTATAGAAGTCAGACTGGATCTCAGAATAATCCTGCTATGAACTCATCAACAGCTTCAGAAGTCATATTCTCATCACAGATCCCATCCAGCAAAGCAAGAACCTAGACTATTCATACCTGGTGGGGGTGCTCCTCTACCCATTGGTGGTGGTGGACCGCCACGTCCTCCGGCAGCATACGGTGCTGGGGCACCAGCAATACTAGCTGTGGCTGCTGCCACTGCAGCAACGTTACCTCGACTCTGTGGTGTCATCACCTGTGGGAACAGACAAGCCATCATTTAAGATATATTTCCTATTGCAGGGCTGGTTAATAGTTTCCACAGGAGGGATGAAACATGCCAGCAAATCCAATCTTAAAAGGGACTATGCAAAGAGCAATGCTTTAGAAAATATCTGCAAGAACTAGGGATGCACCAATACCAGTATCAGTATTGGTGTGAGCACTCGTACCCACTCACAAATGCTCAGATACCGGAACGCCTGGTCAGGGGGAAAAAAAAAAATCAGTACTCTATACTGAATAATCAGCATCGGTGCATCCCTAGGAAGAACAAATAAAAGCTCATCACTGAATATTTTCTCCCGTGGTTATTGGGACACTAAATTGCATGTCGTTTCTTACCTGCTGTGATGGTCCTCCCACACCTCTGACGGGTCCTGCCAAGCCAGCAGGAGCTTGTGGCATAGGAGCACCAGCTGGCACACCTCTACCAGCTGCTCTGCCAACTCCTGGTCCTCCAGCTGCTCCAGCCAAGGGTACCCTAGCAATACCAGTCTGCAAGAGAAAGAAAATGGCACCTTAAGCCTGAGCCGCTGGCTATGGTCATTGTAAACACAGCCTATATACCAAAGCATGAAAGTTATGCATTATCAGGTTACTACAGTAACCAGGCAAAGCATGAAATACAAAGTTATGTATAAAAATTACGGTTCCCGTCAAAGTATTTACAACTTTCCCCCCGTCTTATGTAACAGACACCCCTGTAAGAAAAGTCTTGCTGAAGGACCCACTCCAGCCCATGACTGGATAATAAAGCATCAGCACATTGACCAGGTCAACTACTCAGTTCCCAATATTAGATGGGACAGCACTTAATGATCCAGTAGAGCCACTGACTGGTAACCATTGTGCTCCCTCCCTCTCCTAGTGGGTGCTGTTGTGCCGGGCATTACAAGAAGCTAATGAAAAACGTTTAGATCCACTTTAGGTTTGTTATACGTTCCCATTTACACTGCATAACTAAGACAATTGCTGCTTATATTTGCTTAAAGAGAACTAAAGCCAAGCCTTTTTTTGGCTGCAGTCCTTTTGGGCCAAAGGAGTACGGTACATTTACTAGTGTCCCCTTATGATCCAATGCCAGCATCTAGCAGGCTACTGCTCCACATGCTGGCAGCGTAGAGCTGCGCCGCAGTCGGGAAAAATCTCAGTTGGTCGGGATCCACCCGCTGCCTGACAGCTGGCTCTGGCTCTCTAGAGCCAGAGCTAACTGTGCCCACCCCCTCCCCTGTCTGTCCCTCCAATGAGCACTGGCGAAAAAGGAGGGAAGGGGAAAAACCACTGCAGACAGTGGTGACTGACAGTCACCACTCTTCAGGGAGAAGACTAAACTCACAAACAGTGGTTTGTGATCGCTCAGCTCTCAATCAAAAGAGCCAACGTGCAATTTCACTTCCAGAGCAGGAATTTCAGCTTGGAATTTACACAAAGGCATTCAAAAGAAACAGCTAAAAAGGTAAATAGATTTTTAAAACTTTGTTTGGGTAAGCCCTGAGTGGGAACACAAACAGTGGCATTTTCTCAAGTTTGACTGCAAACGTGGAACTACATTTTTAAAGAACTATGGGGTTAGGGCTTTTCCCCATGGTGCTCCTTAGGGTAACGGGAGGACGCAAACTAGCGTCCTCCCGCCATCCTAAGCTCAGTATACCGCGAGCTACAGCCCGCGGTATACTGAGACGCCGGAACGGATCCCGACAATTCAGCTGACTTTGCCTATCTAGAGGCAGAGCCAGCTGTACCCACCCCCTCCGTCCGTTCTGCCAGTCAGCGCTGGAGGATCGGACAGAGGAGGAGAGTATCCCTGCAGGGCGCCGTGAGTGACAGTCACGGTTCTCTGCACGGATAGATCGAGAAGTGAGCGAGCGACGGTATGCGTTTGCTCACTTCCCGATCTATTGAGCCGACCTGTGAGTTTGATTGTCACAGGTTGGCTCAGATTATGAGGCTGAGTGAAAATCACTCACCTCATAAGTCTCCTTTAAGGCACTTGCCAGCTGTATTTACATAACGCCACCATGACAGCTTTTTATCTGCCCAGAGTTCAGCTTCAAAAGAGCAGTTATACTTTATAAAAGCAGAATTATACTAGCAGTAGAAAATGCTGCAGAATAAAGAGACTTGGGCTTACGTCTTTTGGTGGTGGGCCTTCTACTGTCATGGATACCAAGTTCTCCCCTCGTAGTAAAACCAACCCTAGTACCCTCTTCTCTTCCCGTTCTGGCTGTTTGGAGTTCTTGGGCCTAAAGGAAACAGGACAACATTAGCAGGTGCAACAGGTAGGTTATAGTTTAGATTTTATTCCTTTACTACACCAAACAGAACACTTACTTGATCTTCCTAAACTCGTCGCAGTCACACAGTATAAGATTCATATGCTTGTCAAATGCTTTGAAGGTTCCAATGAAGATGCGACCATCTTGCAGAATGCAACGCATTCTGAAATCAATGTGCTGCAGCATCTTGCTGCTTTTCCCCACCGTCTGAAAGAGAAATCATATACAAAGCCTTATAAAAAAAAAAAATAAAATAAAGTTTCTCATGCATCCTGTCTTTAATTGCCGTGTGCAGAGATACAATACCAGTACTATATCGGTGCTGATGGAGTATTTGGGCGAGAACTCGTACTCACCCAAATGCTCCAGTCAGAGGGAGATTTCCTCTGAACGGCAGTGCCACGAGGGAACATGGAGCCGGCTTTCAGGCCAATCAGGAAGCAAAGCGGCAGGTCATGACTCGCTGCCCAGCTTCACGATTGGCTAGCTTTGGTCAGGAAGCCGGCATCCCAGCCAACCAGCATCAAGCCGGCCAAACAGCATGAAGCCAGCTTCCTGGACAATCAGGAAACCAAGTGGCAGGTCATGGAGGATGAGCACTATTAGTAAGGTTAAGATGAGGCACTTTATGGTACAGCAAGTACAGACTAGCTGCAGAACCTGCCACCAAACCAACTTAGTCTTTAAGGAGGCACTTCACCATCAGTGTTCCTATAGTCATAAAAAGAATTAGGGACCTTAGACCATTGCAGTGGAGGGGGAGAGAGGCTCCTAGGACCAAAGAGCAAAACGGCTCGGAGGATTGAGTGAGTATAACTTATTTTTGACCCTAGACAAAAACAAGCAGTTAACCCCTTGCAGTGTGTGGATAGCCCCACTGCAAGGGTTAATGGGATTTTTGCCCAGAGTTCTGCATTAAAGGCAAATTCCATTATTTGCAAAATAAAAGTACACATATTGCAAAAAGAAAAAAAAGAGTGCATTTATTTTTTTGCATTGCAGCCAGAGTCAGCTCCTGCAGACCCAGGTCCATACAGAGTTCCAGACCTTCAGTGTAGGGCTGCAAATAATGATTTTTTGCATAACCGACTAGTTGGCCAATATTTTTTTCAATTAATCGGATAATATAAAATAAAAATACCATCTTTAATTTAAAATAAAATGCACAAAAAGTGTCACAAAAAAGTTTACTTCGGAAGAAAACTGCATGCACAATTTTTTGCAATCGCACAGCATCATGGTACAGCACGTTCCAAGGCAGATCGCACTGCGGGTGGGAGGAGTGCTTGCACGCATTTGTGGGGGACTTTACTTTTGTACTTAAAATTTTTTTTAAATCTTTTTGTTAACTTTATTGCCATCACATGGTAGGGCTCAAAAGCCCACTATGAGGTAGCACACTGGAGGTGACAAGCTCTCTTTAAGGCGACATTAGGGGTCCATTAGACCCCTAGGGTCAACTTTCAACTTCTAAGTAGCTAGTCAAGCACACATGGCTAGATAGCTTCGGCCAGGGAATGTAAACAGCAAGTAGGGGTGGGTGCAATAGCCAGTTCGCTATTGCAATTTGAAATAGCATTGTGGTGGTGGTGAGAGGAGACCGGCTGAGATGAATCACCTAATCGATAATGAGAACTGACAACGATTCTCATTATCGATTAGTAGTTGCAGCTCTACTTCAGTGTTATCACAGGACTACAATGTAGGTGTCACTACAAGGTAGGTGTCACTACTTGTACTCCCCTGAAAACTACAAGCCCCCGTGCCGCAGTGGCAGATGGAATTTGTAGGTTTTTTTCATTGAGAGCCTGTGAACGGATCTGAGAATGAATGACATTGTGAGCATCACAGCCACACCTTGAATTTAAAGATGTCCAGAAGCCTGCAAAGAGATGAACCCCACAATTCAGATAAGTGTGGCTGACAAATGGCATCATGGGATAGCCAAAAGCACCAGTGCGTATCACGAAGGTGCATCAAGCGTGATCAAAGTGTGCGCTTCTACGCACGTTCACACTAGAGCTGCAGCTAACGATTATTTTCAAAATCGATTAGTTAGCCGATTATTAAGTTCGATTAATCGGTTAATCGGATAACACCAGGGTGTAATAGAAACACGCATTCCAGGGATCCAATGGGAACACACGGCAAGCATAGGAAACAAAGTCCCACACATGAGCAGGAATGCATGTTCCCACTGCACCCTCGTGTAAATATGGGTGGAACATGGTATGAAAGGCGGACTAATCCTTTAATTTCATGGGTGAAGATCTCGTGTTACATTTCCTGCTCCTTTTCTTTCCAAAAATAGGAGAAAGTCACTAAAAATACAAGACACCATGGTGGCTGTGGCCAACAGCGGTACTATCCCATCTCAGATAAAGGCCTTGTACATAGGAGTCTCATCTAGGACCTGATTACATAATGACTATATTAGAGGGAATAGGAAACTATAGTTTAAACTTTCATTTACAATGTGTGCCTGGTCTCCGTTGTACTGGCTCAGTGCTTAGCACACGCCAGTCAACATCCACTCGCTATAGAGACAACAATACCGCCATTACTCCACATACACATAACATACAATACACGGTCACTCTGAGGAGCGGATATAACTCTACAACACACAGGGCTATATCCTCCAGAAACAATAGAATCCGCCGCCCTCACCCCATTAGGTCCCCCTCTCCCGTACTCACCATGGCTGCAGGTCGGATGCCGCGGATTCGCGACCGATTCGGGGAATGAAAAAAATTGCACCAGGAGTTATCCTCCTTCGGCGCTCTTTATACCGGAAGCGCTGTGTATAACCGGAAGCGATGCGTTCAACGTGCGCTCTAAAACGGAACCATAGAGAAGTAGTTCCGGAATGCGCCTCCTACTGCTGTGTGCTGTACATAGGGGAGCGCCCCCTGCTGGCTGGACGATATATGTACAAGGAGAAGAGACTTTCAGGACTTCATAACACGCTGTGGCTTCATTCAAGTCTTTATTGCTCTTCGGTGTTTCGGATTCTGCTCCGATAGATTTTCGATTTGGAAATTTTCATTGCTGCCAAGATCCCTCTTTCAATTGTAGCTCAAATAGGCCATCATGCACAGACCAATGTCGATTTTCATAATCGTCCGTTAGCATTACTGAATCACCGAATTTCACTGATCAACAGAATGGACTTTCCTTTGCGCAAGTGTTCTCGCTGCAATACGTTTTGTACAAAAACGCCACTAATTCATTGATTTTCGTACAGTTCAAAAAATGTTCCGGTCGAGGAAATTCGTCCAGGAGTAAAGTAAGTGAAATCGTTGGTGTCCCATCAACTGATCGATTGTCGTTCGAAGAATACTATCCATGGACGATTTTCCGAATGGAAATCGATAGGTGTATGGGCACCTTTAGAGTCTAGGCCATGTTCACACCAGGGCATATCGTAAACACGTGTCAAATATGCACAAAAGTGCACGCTTCAACGTGCGTCCACGATACGTGCGCAAACAAGGAACGTGCTTGCGCTGCTATTACTAGATAATGGCACCCAAAACGCATCTGAGCAAATGCGTTTTTTCCACGTATGTATGAACGCACAGAAGAAAAACCCAGAACGCATGTCGTCACATTTGCAACATGAACTACCTTTCAGTGTTTGGCTCGCATCCAGGGACCCAATGGGGACGTGCAACCAATTGTGGAAAACAGAGTCCCACGCACAACGCTTACTCCCAACAGGCTCTGGTGTTGACGGGGCCTTACTGCTTGCTGGATATGTACAGTACATTTGCACATTATGGCACGCTTACCATCAGTGCTGGGACAAAGTCATTCAGTGCCCGGGGTGAAGATACCAAACTGCGCACCCTCCTTTGTCATGGGCACGCCCAATTGTCTTCTGCAGCTGGCAGCCTACTCACAGTTGCAACCAATCTTGTCTCAGTATTGCAACACAGCCCTTAGCCCTCATTCACACTAGAATGGTCCGGCACGTACAGCTCCGTGCTGCGTGCACGGCCGTATCGGGCGGCTCCCAGGAAGGACGGGTGCTGCGTGTGCTTAGTACGCAGCCCCTGTCCTTCACTATGGGAGTACGCGGCCGTACTGCCTGCAGCAACCCAATTCCATTGTGTATCTGGAATACAAAAACAAAGATATACATATGACTATGGGTAACGTCACCACTTGTCTGTCATGCTAATGGTGGCAAATAAATAATTTACATTTAAAGTGAGCTTAAGCCACAGGTTATCTTAAACTGTATGTGAAGCCAGTAGGATATACTGTGGTAAGGTTAGAACCTCTGTCAGATTTGTATTGTTATCCATGCACAGTCCCCAACTGTCCCTCATTGGAACCAAATCCCTCTGTCCCGCTTTCCTCCTCAGTTGTCCCTCCTTTTAGTCTATATAAAGATGTATCACTTAAAGCGATATTAAAGTCAATATGATTTTAAGCTATTTCAAATGCTAATGAAATCTCGTACAATGGATGCAGCTCCTTGATGTATAAACGTTTTAGTTTTCTGCAGAATCAGCTGGATTCGTTATTGAAAAAAAGTTTGAGAGTTTAACACTACTGTATCAAAAGTGTTTTACTGCACCAAATATTTCCTCCGACCTCTAAAGGTGGCCATACACATTACAACCATCGCACGACTTTCGTTGTGCGATGGTTGTAAGGTAATTAAAATCTCGTACGATCTGCCCATCTTGGACAGGCAGATCGTACTTGCGATCATCGCAAGCGGCGGGGAGGGCTTCCGATGATTCCAATGCTCAGCGGGCAGTGTTTGCTTGCGCACACCGACCTGTTCGACATTTGTCTTCCGAGCACGCCACTGACCCGCCGAAAATCGTACGATTCTCAGCGGGTTTTCGAGCGTGCTCGGAAGACAAAAGACGTGCGACCGTACAGTAGAAACGGTTGCACGCCTTCCATACACCTGCCGATTATCGTACGGTTGCGGTATCACCCGCGATTATCGTACGATAATTGGCAGGTGTATGGGCACCTTAAATTAGCGCAGTTCCCATTGTACAATGCCCATAAAAAGGATAAGTAGACATGGCATGAATGTCTTCATTCGTCGTTGCCTACATATTCTAAGCTACAAATTGTCCCCCTTGCCCATCTCAGAAAATTGGAAGGTATGTCTATGTGCCCACTGTGCAGATTGGCCCTCGCAATTGTTCTTGGTGTCCATTGTCTCCGGTAAAGAAAGTGATGGGAAATCCCACATTTTTGAGTTGTCACACGAACAGGAGGTGAAGGGAAGACTTACAATAGGGAATCTTGTTCGGGTGACAACCGTTGGAGAAAGGTTATCACCTCCTCATAATTCCTGCTGGACCTCTTGGGAGGAAGTGAAGGGGAACTCCCTTTAAGGCGGACCTCTCTCCCCCGTCATTTCTCTTTGTCTGTATATAGCCGCGTCCTGTTAAACCTCTCCTCCTCTCCTAGAACTGGGTTGGCCATCTTGACATCATTAATGACAAGCTTCTTTTTCCGCATTTTCACTGTCGGCCCCATGATCACGTTAGTGGTAGATCTGTGTAGAAAAAAACAATAAAAGGGCTTTATCCTGCAAATCTCACGAAATCTTGTGGAAAAGACCATTCATCTGTTTTACAGTATTACCCGTGATGGACTACAATCTCAATACAATTAGTAAACTAAATGTGAGATTGTAGTCCATCATAGGAGTGAGCTTGGAGCGGTGACTACTTTATAACACACACAGGGAACATGGGGAACAAAAGTAGCCGCCCTCCCGAAGGAAGGACAATATCAGCACCAATTCAGAGATGATTGGAGGATCTACAGCCGAGTGATACACAAATAAGATACATTTTTGCTAATAATTAATGTATTTGAATGCATTTTTAAGATTTATTTCCTGAATGTAGTGTCACGTTAAAGCTTCTTTCCACTTTGTGTTTATTTTAAAGGATTTACCTACTGTAACATGCAGGCAAATAAGACCTAGAGACCAGTTCTTCCACAATCTCATAAACGTCAACAACCCAGCATGAAAAAAGGAACACGAAAACAGTACACTGTACACCATCACTTTCCATGTTTATTGTGATTACGTGTATTTCTATTTGAGGGCAGAGAAAGAACTTACAGGGTGTAGTCATATGTTCTTCTGTTTATCTGTTTATTTTCTCAAGGCTAGGAGAGTTTGGAACACCTCCATGTATTATCGTCTGAGTAATACTATAACAATACAATATTATATTTATTCTAAAACCTCAGGATTATACAAAGCCTAAGGCCCCAACCCAACATTTTACTTAAGGCCTTGTTCACACCAAGCGCGTTCCAGGAGCAGAGCAGAGCAGTTACAGACCGGATCAAAACTGCGTCCAATGTATTCCAATGGTATTTTGGGCTCTTTTACAGAGCATGTAAAAAAAACTGCAGCAAGCCCTATTTTACCTGCTCTGGAACGCATGTAAACGCATCAAAAATGCACACAACTGCCCTGAAACGCACTAAAAGCCCAAATAATATTTTTTTTTTATTAACCAAAAATGGCCCGGAAAGCATCAAAAACGCGGCAAAAACGTGGCACAACCCACTGCACTGCGGGTGCAGAAACTCATGCAGATCTGGTCTGCATTTGATGTGAACAAGCCCTAAGGGTATTGTTAAAGGAGAACTATGAGGTGAGTGATCTACACTCATCCTCATGGTTTGAGCCGACATGCGGCATTGTAACTGTCACACGTCAACCTTATAGATCAGGAAGTGATCGAACACATACCGTCGCTCGATCACTTCCCGATCATCTCCCTGCAGAGAGCGGTGACTGTGAGTCACCGCTCCCCGCAGCGATTCCCCCCCTCTCCGATCCTCCAGCGCTGACTGGAGGGATAGACGGGAGAGGGGGCGGTCACAGCTGGCTCTGCCTCTAGATAGGCAGAGCCTGCTATCAATCAGCCAGCTGGGTGGATCTCAACAGTATTGTCAGTAAACGTCCCGGCTGCGGCGCTTTCAGCATATAGCGGACAATAGCTTGCTATATACTGAGCTTTAAGGCACCGGAGGAGGTTAGTATATGTCCTCCCGTGACCCCGAATAGAACTATGGGATAAAAAGGTTACCCCATAGTTCTTTTTTAACACCTTCTTGCTATTTTTCCCAAAGGCAGGAGAGTTTTTAATATCTGCAATCACCATCTTCAGGTTATTTTACTCTTAATATTAAGTGGAGCTTTGCGCTGTCGAGAAACGTCATCCCCTGGCCGGCAGAGCTAGATGTTGTGTAAAGAAAGCGAAGGCACGGAATACGAGGCCCACAACTGGGAATTTAGAAGTAGACAAAACAAGGGAAACAGATTGTGAGAAAGTGAGTAAACGCAAAGAGAATTTCAAAAGCAAATTTGTGTCTTTTTGTTGTGGTTTTTGGCAATTAGCCCTCTTGCTAAATGCAGATCTCTTTTTTTCCCCTTTGTTTCCTCTCTCACAAAAACACTCCTGCTCCTTCACAGGCTACACTGGCAATGGGCCCCGGGCTGCTTACATAGGCTCATCAGTACAACAAAAGCCCTACCCTGCTAAACAATACTATGTAACTGCAGATGAGCTTTTCTTGGGTGCGGTGGTGTGGGGGCTGTGTTTGGGTGTCTTACTTGGTTTCAGCACATTTGCAGTCACCCTGTGCTAGATCAGATGAATATTCCACAGATGGGGGTTAGTTTATTGTTTGTGGTTTCATTATGAATTAAGTAAAGTGATAGGGTCAGGGAATAGGGGGCTTTATATCCAGTTTTTTAGTTAAAGTAGAACTCCGGGCACAAAAGCTTTCATTTACGTATATACGGTACTTCAGTAGTCAAGGATATGAATAGTCAACTATATGAATTTACTTTGTGTGCACCAAAAGCCTCTACAGACCCAGGTATTTCCTTGTAAAATCACCAATGACATCATCACTGTGCTGTACATAGATTGTGCAGAGAGCAGGGGGGGGGTCAGAAAAATACAGGAGGAACAGAGGCAAAACTAGTCATCTTGCACAAGGTTGCTGGGAAGAAGAAAAAGAGGTCACTGCATCCTGGGAGGAAAGGGAAGAGGTCACTACATCCTGGGAGGAAAGGGAAGAGGTCACTGCATCCTGGGAGGAAAGGGAAGAGGTCGCTGCATCCTGGGAGGAAGGGGAAGAGGTCACTGCATCCTGGGAGGAAGGGGAAGAGGTCACTGCATCCTGGGTGGAAGAGGCCACTGTTTCCTGGGATGAAAGGGGAAGAGGTCACTGCATCCTGGGAGAAAGGGGAAAAGGTCACTGGATCCTGGGAGGAAGGGGAAGAGGGGACTGCATCCTGGGAGAAGGGTGGGGATAGGTCACTGCATCCTGGGAGAAGGGGAATAGGTCACTGCATCCTGGGAGAAAGGGGAATAGGTCACTGCATCCTGGGAGGAAGGGGAAGAGGTCACTGGATCCTGGGAGGAAGGGATCACTGCATCCTGGGAGGAAGAGGTCACTGTGTCCTGAGAGGAAGAGGCCACTGCATCCTGGGAGGAAGAATAAGGGATCAATGGATCCTGGAAGAAGGGAGAATAGATCACTGCATGCTGGAATGAAGGGGAATAAGTCACTGCATCCTGGGAGGAAGGGGAATAGATCACTGCATCTTAGGAGGTTGGAAAATGAATCACTGGATCCTGGAAGAAGGGAGAAGAGATCACTGCATGCTGGAATGAAGGGGAATAAGTCACTGCATCCTGGGAGGAAGGGGAAGAGATCACTGCATCTTAGGAGGAAGGAAAAGGGATCACTGGATCCTGGAAGAAGAGATCACTGCATGCTGGAATGAAGGTGAAGAGGACACTTATCCTGGGAGGAAGAGGTCACTGCATCCTGGGAGGAAGGGGAAGAGGTCACAGCATCCTGGAGGAAGGGGAAGAGATCATTGCATTCTAGGAGAAAAGGGAAGAGGTCACTGCATCCTGGGAGGAAATGGAAGAGATCACTGCATCCTGGGAGGAAATGGAAGAGGTCAATGCATCCTGACAGAAAGGGGAAAAGGTCACTGCATCCTGTGAGGAAGGGGAAGAGGCCACTGCATCCTGGGAGGAAGGGGAAGAGGCCACTGCATCCTGGGAGGAAGGGGAAGAGGCCACTGCATCCTGGGAGGAAGGGGAAGAGGCCACTGCATCCTGGGAGGGGGAAAAGGGGATCACATGATCCTGGAAGAAGGGAGAAGAGATCTCTGCATGCTGGAATGAAGAGGAAAGGTCACTGCATCCTGGGAGGAAGGGGGAAGAGATCACTGCATTCTGGGAGTAAGGGGAAGAAGTCACTGCATCTTAGGAGGAAGGAAAAGGGATCATTGGATCCTGGAAGAAGGGAAAAGAGATCACTGCATGCTGGAATGAAGGGGAAGAGGCCGCCACATACTGGGCGGAAGAGGACACAGGATCTTGGGAGGAATGGGACGAGGTTGCTGCATACTGGGAGGAAAGGGAAGAGGTCACTGCATACTGGGAGAAAAGGAAAGAGGTCACTGCATACTGGGAGGAAGGGGACAAGGTCACTGCATCCTGGGGGAAAAGGGAAGAGGTCACTACATCCTGGGAGAAAAGGGAAGAGGTCACAAGCTTCCTCATACCCAAAAGCACATGAGGACTCCAATGGAGTGCAGCAAATGAGAGTATCAGCAGGTTGGGGGTTTCTTTGAAGGTAATCTATCACTTTTTCCTGAATGGGCAAAGTGACAGAACCTTTTTAAAGCTGAACTCTGGACCGGCAGTCCTGCATTGTATGTGAGGTCTCTGAGGGCCCACTCACATCCTGGGATACTGGACACCTTCAGGGGCAGTGGGAGCCAGGAATAAAGTATATAACCTTATTTATCATCCCCATGGCAATACGAGCACTTAACCCTTGCAGTGCGATGGCGCACCCACTGCGAGGCTGACATTTCATATTCCCCGGAGTTCAGCTTTAAGAACGCATTTATTTTACTGTGATTTCACAGAATCCAAATTGCGTTCAGCATGAAAACACAAATTAAAGCACATGCATTTTTAAACCACAATGTTATGACCTGACCCTTAGGGAACCCTATACCACCATAATGAAATACTCCTGAAAGTTTCAGTGAAACATCTAAGGTGCTACAAGCCAGGACAAGTGACAGTCCATGGACAGAGCCAGATCCCAGCCTCTGATGATGACCTGTCACAGCAATCACTGCCCCCATTCATTCATTCCTGACACACATCCACCCTGCTCAGACTAGTCCGGCTGGGTCTCCGTCGCTGTGCATTGTGGGACAGTTTAGCCATTATAGCCACTCTGCCCTGTCACTTTAACAAAAGTCAGACTCCTGGCTAACTCTGTTCTGCGTGACAGAGACTGCAGCCAATGAGAGCAGACCGTCCAGCTGAACCCCGCCCCGCCTTCCACTGCAGTCCAGCCTGCGCTGCTGAGTGACAACTAAGCTGCATCAATGAGCGCAGTGTCCAGAGAGAGCCCGCCTCCAGGGCGTTACCACGGCAACGGGACTGAAGGGAGCGGCGGAGCCGGGAAGAGGTAAGAGAGGCCCGGGGGTGTCAGCCCGGGAGGAAACCGGGTTACCTGGAACGGGTGGTGGGGGTACCGTGGCAGGGATGTCCTGGCCGGGCCTGGGAGTCCGGGGTGGGGGATATACAGCGGAGTCTGGGACCGGACCGTGCATCCCTATGTATCTATATATAGCTCTATCTGGCACATCGAACGAGGACAATAACATGAATCCTGTACACAGTCTTTACTATCATCACGATTGAAGGGTTAATACAGTAAACCATTCATTGCCGGGGCAGAGCAGATGTCCTGCCTGACTGGAGAGCATGCAAGTGGTTAGGGTGCACTTGTATACCAGCCCAGGATTGTACAATGCATGGTGCTCAGAGACTTTGTCTGTGGAGGTCTGTGCAGAGATCAGACTGCGCGTAGGGTCTGTGCAGAGATCAGACTGCGCGTAGGGTCTGTGCAGAGATCAGACTGCGCGTAGGGTCTGTGCAGAGATCAGACTGCGCGGAGGGTCTGTGCAGAGATCAGACTGCGCGGAGCGTCTGTGCAGAGATCAGACTGCGCGGAGCGTCTGTGCAGAGATCAGACTGCGCGGAGCGTCTGTGCAGAGATCAGACTGCGCGGAGCGTCTGTGCAGAGATCAGACTGTTCAGAGACGGGTTTGCGGAGGGCCTGTGCAGAGACGGGTCCGCGGGGGCAGGTTATGGGCCTTTCCACTCAGACTTGTGGCTGCTTTCTAAAGACCAGCAGCCCTACCTTCCCCCACAAAGTCTTATACTTACTGCTACTCTGTTCTGCCAGGTCCACGCTGTGTGGATCACGGGAAGCCATTGCTGCAAACCTTCTCTGCTGGTCCCTTGTTGCCTATTCTGCACATGTAAGGATCATTCTCTGATCTTCCTATGGAGAAGCTGCCTGTCTATTATACATCCCAATGACAGACGGCCTTTCCATGGAATGTTTGCTTTGTGGAAGGATCAGCTGGAGAGTTTGCAGCTCCCCCCGTGGGCCGCACGGTGTGGATCTGGCAGGACCGTGGCCAGGTAAGTATAAAAATATGGTTAGGTACTTGGGGTGGTCGGGGGGTTATTTGATATTCTTATAATATCAGTTGTGGTCGGTTATTTTTGATGCTGGCAGCGTATATAGGCGCATATCTCGCCGAGCATGATGGTAGAAGAGACGTGGTATCTGTGAACACATTATCAGAAGCTGCCTCCATCTTCCCTCTGTGTATAATCGCCTGATGAGACTCCTCTGTAGCTCTGTGCCGACTATTCTCATATTGGGCAAGTCACTTGCAGGATTAGGACCACAGAAAGCACAGCTGGAGGGCCGGCGGTGCCCGCACCTGTCCAAGATAGGTGACAACCATCTAATGCCAGGGTAGGCAACCTTGGCATTTCAGCTGTGCTTAAACTACAAATCCCATCACGCCCCTCTCCAAGGCCAGGCGTGGGCATCTCCGGCCCTCCAGCTGTGCTTTCTCTACAAATCCCAACATGCCTCTGTCTCTGGGAGTCATGCCTGTGGCTGTCAGTCTTGCAATGCCTCATGGGACTTGTAGTTCTACAACAGCTGGAGGGCCGAGGTTGTCCACCCTGGCATTAGATGCTTGTTGCCTATCTGTTAGAATACCATCTGATTGGGAATGAACATATGGGAATTATATGACCGATGCTTGGGGGGGAACGTTGATTTACCTGGATTTATTTTAGCTGATCACCTAAGTTACCCCAAAATGACGCTGTTATCCCCCATTCAGACCTACGGCCCTATTCACACCATTGCATTGCATGAACGCACAACAAACTCTGGAAAAAAACACACGATTTGATGTGCGTTCACGAAATACACACCAAACGCGGAACATGCTTGTGATGCCATTACTAGTTAATGGCACCCCAAATGTGTCCGGGAAAACACGCACTTCTCCCACACATTCAAATACACAAATGACGCGGAACACATGTCTCAGATTTTGCTGCATGCACTATATTCCCACGTTTGGCGCCCATTGAAATCGAATAGGCACCAATAATAATAATGGGATTGTTCATGTCGAGCGTTGTCACACTTTGGGATAAACAGACACCAATAAAAATAAAGGGATTGTTCATGTCGAGCGTTGTCACACTTCGGGATAAACAGGCACCAATAATAATAATGGGATTGTTCATGTCGAGCGTTGTCACACTTCGGGGTGAACAGGCACCAATAATAGTAATGGGATTGTTTATGTCGAGCGTTGTCACACTTCGGGGTGAACCGGCACCAATAATAGTAATGGGATTGTTCATGTCGAGCGTTGTCACACTTTGGGAAAACGGGCACCAATAATAATAATGGGATTGTTCATGTCGAGCGTTGTCACACTTCTGGGATAAACAGGCACCAATAATAATAATGGGATTGTTCATGTCGAGCGTTTTCACAATTTAGGAAGAACGGGCACCAATAATAATAATGGGATTGTTCATGTCGAGCGTTGTCACACTTTGGGAAGAACGGGCACCAATAATAATAATGGGATTGTTCATGTCGAGCGTTGTCACACTTCTGGGATAAACAGGCACCAATAATAATAATGGGATTGTTCATGTCGAGCGTTGTCACACTTTGGGAAGAACGGGCACCAATAATAATAATGGGATTGTTCATGTCGAGCGTTGTCACACTTTGGGAAGAACAGGCACCAATAATAATAATGGGATTGTTCATGTCGAGCGTTGTCACACTTCGGGGTGAACAGGCACCAATAATAGTAATGGGATTGTTTATGTCGAGCGTTGTCACACTTCGGGAAGAACCGGCACCAATAATAGTAATGGGATTGTTCATGTCGAGCGTTGTCACACTTCGGGATAAACAGGCACCAATAAAAATAAAGGGATTGTTCATGTTGAGCGTTGTCACACTTCGGGAAGAACAGGCACCAATAAAAATAAAGGGATTGTTCATGTCGAGCGTTGTCACACTTCGGGAAGAACAGGCACCAATAATAGTAATGGGATTGTTCATGTCGAGCCTTGTCACACTTCGGGAAACCCGTCACGAGACGCTCAGCTGTAACTGGGGGCTTAGACACACTAGCATGGCTGAAACATGTGCATGTTTATATCCCCATCCTCCTATAGAGCGGGGGTGTAGTATTTGGATATTTGGCCACCATCTCTTGTCTGCGGAGAGTTAACTTCTTCATTGCCTGAGGGAAAACACATGTGATGCTGGTTTGACTCCAGAACATGTGTTGGCTCATCCGACAGTGAAATGTATTAATTATAAGTAACAGTTTCCACATTGTTAGCCCAGGGCGGCTTATTATTCTCAGTGGATCCTTGGGGTGCCTCCCTCACCCCGGGTCTGTTTTCAGAGGCAGTGAAGGTTCCAGGGGATTGGTCGGGATGTTTTTTACTGGAACTGTGCGGTTGAGCATCAATAATTGTCAAAGTGAGTCTAAACCCAAGAACAAAAATGTATTAGATTGCACCTTACCCAGTGGTGTCCTTAGTCTTTTTGCCGCCTGAGGGAGTGCACGCAATAAGAGCGGGAGTTGGGTAGAGGAGACAGTGCCGCCAGACACGAGAGTGATGGCGCCCTCTGCAGGCTCTGCATCTCCCTGCAACGCTCTTAGTAATCTGGGACGCTCTGGCCGGCGTACCTCCCAGGTCCTGGCAACCAGTGACATCACTGGCTGCCAGGAGCTAGGCGGGATGCCAGCCAAAGCGTCCCAAGTAGCTCAGAGCTGGATGGGGAGATGTGTATGGGCCCTATATATCTCCCGGCCTGACTCTTAGACCTGGGACGCTCTGGCCCTAAAGGGGGTTTGTAGTCCACTGGAAGGTATGAGCTCACTGGATCTCTGGCAGGATCAACAGATATTTTTTTTGCAGTTATCAAACAGATATAAGAAAAGGCTTTGAGTTGTGTTTTAAATGTTCATGTTCCTCGCTTCAGCGGTCTCTTCTCACCAATGCTCAGGGTTGTGGGCGGGCCCTCACGGTGCTTGCATACAATGCAGGGCTGTCGGCCCTGAATTTTACTTGATGACGTCAGCATGTGACCACCAGAGGGAGTGGCTTAGAGTTGGGTTTTCGGGGGACTGCTTAGGCAGATGAAGGGAGCCTGCTGGAACGAGGAATAAGGTAAGTATTACACCTCATTCTCCTATGTCTACACTTAAAGGGGAACTCCAGGATTTTCAATGCCCCCCCCCCCATACTGCAAGGGTTAACTGCTCGTGTTGGTCTAGGGGGCGCAAATAAAGAAAATATACTCACCCAATACTCAGTTCTGCCTGGCTGCTAGACTGGTCCCCGCAACCTTTTCTACCCTGGGCTCCCCTGGGGGGGTGGGTCTATGCCCCGCTGGCGTTATAACGTCTATGCAGGGTCCATACACTTGCATTTGACGTGAGGAAGCCAAGGGACATTCACAGGCAGAGCAAAGGGGGAGAGAGGTGAGCGGTCACTGCCGTCGGGTGAGTCTATCTTCTTCATTCCGTTCCCTAGACCAGAATAAGCAGTTAACATTTGCAGTGCGGGAGTAGCCCCACTGCAGGGGTTAACGTTTGAGAATCCTGAAGATCTGCTTTAGCAAGCATTTAACCCTTGCCGTGCTTTTCAATCCCCGTAGTTCAGCTTTAACAGACCGAGAAGGATCTAATAAGAGAAGTTAATTGTTGGGGTTTCCATACACTTTTGGTGTATGGATAGGGTGCCCCTGACCATGAAAGTGTTTGGTCGGTGTCGCATACCTTTTCAGAGCTTGAAGTGATGAGGGAAGCCTCTCTTGCAGCTCTGGTCCCGAGACCCTTGAGTAATGGAACAGGGAACTCGGGGCACAAGTGCCTGAAGACTGGTGACGGAATCGCAGTTCTGAATCACTACTGTAGCGCAGCAGACAACGCAAGGGGTGCACGTCTGGGATGCAGATCTGGTGGTAGCTAGGTCAGGGGCCAAGCAGGAATCAAGCGGCAATGCAGTACCAGGCAGTAGACAAATTCTTAGTGGAGGACAGGCCGAGGTTAAACCCAGGAGGACAGCGCGGTATAGGAACAGGAGGCAGAAGAGGTGTCGGGGAACCATCCGAGGTCAAGGTGCAGGAGAACAGCAGAAGGGTCAGGATAGCCGGGTCAATAAACAGGAACACAGGAACAATATGCTGGATCTTGATAGCAGAAAGCCGACGATCATCCAGCACTGAGCATCAGGGGGACAGTTTAAATTGCCCGTCTGCGCTAGAATCTGTAGTGTGCGCGCACACACATGTGAGCACACGCGCGCATCTGTGCAGAGACGCATACCCAGGCCTGACTCCATGGGTCAAAATGTGCGTATGCGCAGATGCTCGCGCCGCTCTACCAGCAGGAACTCCTTGACGGGCTTCTTCACAACCGGTTACCAAAACTTTCCAGCATGCTAGATAATTTTTTACATGCATCCATACATCCCAGTACTAAATCAGTGTCGCGCCAAGCACAGCGAACCTTCCACAGCGGCAGTGAATGGAGAAATGAAGGCGTACATTGCAGCCAATCAGAAACCGTTCTGATTAGATAGGGTTACAGTAAAATGATGATACCTGGTTGCTATACGTAATGGCGGTTTATACAGAATTGTTGCACTTTGTACTCCTTGAGTAATCCTGTTTTTATGTATTTTGGATTCAGTACAATGAACCAGACGGTGCTAAGGGATGCGTCTGTTACAGGGGAGATTGTAAAGCTGGTCATATACCTTGCAGGCTGATTGTACAATCTCCTTCAGAGCTGTGACCTATGTGGTGTGAGCCTCTACAATACCTGGGCAGTCATTGAATTGGTTGGGTCCTCTCATAACATTATTTGTGGTAGATGTAATGTAAATTGTAGATGTAGATTATGATTTGTGTGGATATTGGCGAGGCGCTGTGGGAAAAAGTAGATCGGATGAGTTGGACATTTTGGTTGAATTTGTGGTGTAACGTCAAGAAAACCCGGGGTACCAGGTTTGTACCATATAATATACTCGGCTTGGTGTATTTGTGAATGGCGTATGAGACATATAGCCAATGCTTTGTAACAAAGGGAACAGGGGCTTTTAACCCAGGGTATTTGTATTCCTTAGAAGTACAGGAACCCAATGACGAGGGTAGGGGAGCCCGATGACGAGGGTAGGGGAGCCCAATGACGAGTGTAGGGGAACCCTAAGAGGAGGGTAGGGGAGCCCAATGACGAGGGTAGGGAAGCCCAATGACAAGGGTAGGGGAGCCCAATGACGAGGGCGGGGGAACCCAATGACGAGGGCAAGGGAACCCAATGACAAGGGTAGGGGATCCCAATGACAAGGGCGGGGGATCCCAATGACGAGGGCGGGGGATCCCAATGACGAGGGTACGGGAGCCCAATGACGAGGGTACGGGAGCCCAATGACGAGGGTACGGGAGCCCAATGACGGGATTATGGGACTATATCTCCGAATACTTCAAATAAATAAACGGGATTCTCTGCATTTTTGTACCTGAAATCAAAGTGAAGAAATTGACTTGATCGCTCAGGTGACCCAACAATGTCCCTAGTTGTAGCTTGATTTTGTGTTTTTGTGATTTGCATTTTAATTTAAAGAAGATAAAATGTATTATGATTTTCTTTCAGTTCTGTTCCTAAATATTCATAAAAGAAAACTGAGCTAATACTGATAAGGGTCTATTTATAAACAATTTTCATAGCTATTTGCCCTGCGAATCTCTGTGAACGGTCGTTCTGTGTGAATGGAGGCCAAAATGAATGTTCTTAGTATATTTTCAGGTAGATTGCAACATTCGGAAAATACCACAAGGATCCCAATGACGAGGGCGGGGGATCCCAATGACGAGGGCGGGGATCCCAATGACGAGGGCGGGGGATCCCAATGACGAGGGTACGGGAGCCCAATGACGAGGGTACGGGAGCCCAATGACGAGGGTACGGGAGCCCAATGACGGGATTATGGGACTATATCTCCGAATACTTCAAATAAATAAACGGGATTCTCTGCATTTTTGTACCTGAAATCAAAGTGAAGAAATTGACTTGATCGCTCAGGTGACCCAACAATGTCCCTAGTTGTAGCTTGATTTTGTGTTTTTGTGATTTGCATTTTAATTTAAAGAAGATAAAATGTATTATGATTTTCTTTCAGTTCTGTTCCTAAATATTCATAAAAGAAAACTGAGCTAATACTGATAAGGGTCTATTTATAAACAATTTTCATAGCTATTTGCCCTGCGAATCTCTGTGAACGGTCGTTCTGTGTGAATGGAGGCCAAAATGAATGTTCTTAG
Source organism: Nanorana parkeri (assembly GCF_000935625.1). NCBI lineage: Eukaryota > Metazoa > Chordata > Amphibia > Anura > Dicroglossidae > Nanorana > Nanorana parkeri. The sequence continues at coordinate 467,413 of NW_017307011.1, forward strand.
TATATTTTCAGGTAGATTGCAACATTCGGAAAATACCACATTATGACCACTAGATGGCACTAAGGAGCATAGGCAATACGTATTTTCCAATGCTCCATCTAGTGGCCATAATGTTGTATTTTCTGAATATCACATTCAACCTGAAAATATACTAAGAACATTTATTGTTGCTTCCATTCGTACAAAACGAACGTTCACAGAGATGCAAAGGGTGAATGGTTCTAGGAAGTGTGTTTAGTGTTTTGGTTTTGGTCTCATAGCCATCATCAGACTATTGATCGGCATCTGGCTGTGAAGTCTGCTGCCGGTCTGTGCAGTTGTTTTTATCTGATGAATAACATATTCCCTGGGGGATAAGAAGTAACTGTGAGGAATCCTGGCAGGTTTAACATTTTATATTCTAACCTGCTTCCAAAATATTAGCAACTGGAATGTGATTGGTGATGGTGGTTTATACTCAAATGCAGTATATTTGTACATAATGAGAAAAATGACTATACAGTATGTGATATATATATATATACACACACATATACTGTATAGTCATTTTTCTCATTATGTACAAATGCTCTGAAACGAGCCACACGCTCCTCAGCCCCGGAAGGATCCCCCCCAGCCCTCGGACAGTTAAACCACATCCACATAATTCCGCTTAGGAGACAAGTAGCAGATCAGACTGTACACTTCACAGATTGTCGGGCTGTGCTCCCCCGTCTGAAACATTTAGCTAATTAGGCAGCTCTGGTTTTGTGTATCTCTTCGGGGCAGATCTGAGCAATCAAACATGATGGAGTTTGATGGTGGGAAAAAAAAATCTGGACCGTCTCCAAATGAGATATGTGACACATAAAAGCAGAAAGTACTGACATAAGAGATATGTGAGGCCAGGATCAGTGCGCTGTGTGTTTATCTCCAGAGCACAGACATAGCCTACCCATCCTGAATGACCCATTCTATATCTGAAGGAGCACAGACATGGCCTACCCATCCTGAATGACCCATTCTATATCTGAAGGAGCACAGACATGGCCTACCCATCCTGAATGACCCATGTCTCCTTTCCCTTGCAGGGTCCTATGGAGCCAACCTTGTGTGTGCTAGTAAGCTGTGTGTGTCTTTACAAAGGTACAGCAAGGCAAGACACTCCCCTCACCCCACTCCTTCCTTCTTTAAGAAAGAACTCCGGGAAAAAATATTTTTGACCCGTTCAGTGGAAGTACCCGAGCAAGGTTAAAGTCAGGGGTGGGCAACTCCGGCCCCCCAGCTGTGTTTAAGTACAAATCCCAACATGCCTCTAGTCATGCCCGTAACCGTCAGTCTTGCAATGCCTCATGGGACTTATAGTTCCGTAACAGGTGGAGGGTCAGAGTTGCCCACTCCTAGTTTAAGTGCTCATTTTTGTCTAGGGTGTAAAATAAAAAGTTATACTCACCCGAACCTCAGAGCCGCCTGGCTCTTGGACCGGTCCTTCCAGCCTCTCTTCCCCTCCGCTCTAGTGGTCCAAGGATCCTTGAGTCCTCACGTCCAAGACACTGTGGGGGGAATTTAGGGTCGGTGAAGACCTGGGCGATCCGGGACGCGCAATTGTGCACAATTGCCCACTGTGATTGCCGCACAGCCACACTGATTTAAATGGGGTTACCTCTGTGCGGCAATTGCAGAAAAAAAGGTACATGTACCTTTTTTTGCGATGCACAACTGTTTTAGCCATGATCATGTTCGGTTGCACGGGCGGAAATGCGGTGCGAAACAACGCGATCCGCCTGGTTCAACTGGGGTGCCATTACAAAATAATTGCACCGCCAGTGCGATCGGTGGTGGGCGACTCCGTGACCGTGGTATCGTGCACGATTGCCAAGTGGTCACGGATCGCCCAAGTGTAAACCTAGCCTTATCAAAACTGGAGCAGACAGAATCTTGCGCATTTGCCCATGGCAACTCATCAGCCGCTTTTTTTCAGTTTGTTCAGTTAAGCTTTGAAGATGGAAGCTGATTGGTTGCCATGCAAATTAAATTCCCCTCAATGTGGGGAAGACATGAAGGCGCCGAGGGACATTCCCTATCTGCAGCAAAGGGGAGACAGCCTGGAAGGACTGGTCTAGGAGCCAGCCTCACCAGCCATATTACTTCTTCCACCTCAAGCATGGTGTGGCCTACTTGCTCCATCTCCCTGTGCAGCCTGGCTTGAGTAGATGTTGCTAGGAGGAGGAGACTGGTTGTTAGGGGCAAAAATACACTAAAACGCATGTCCATTTGTTTTAATGCGCTCTCATTAAAGTCTATGGGGCCAAAGACACCAACTGCACCTTTTTTCTAAGTCCATAGACGTGACCAGGGCCCCATAGAAAATAATGGGATTCCTGTTGTTCATTGTTGAGTGAGGCACATCATATCGCAGCGGTGTGAAAGAAGGACTGATTCACTTTTCTGTTGTGGTTTGTGAAGAGTTAAGCAGTGGGGCAGTGAGGTTTCACACTGAGTAATAGCAATTTCCTTCCATTTACTCAGGCCCCATGGTACCTATAATGGCTGACATCACTCTGACACATTTTATATCATTTCACTGACACGGTATATTACTATTATTGCTCGCTCCACCATAGTGGACCTCAAAACCACAGCAGAGCTCTCCGAGCCGGGAGGGGGCAATGTTTTTACTCGGTCCTCCTTGTTCCCGGCGCATCCACTCAACATTCTCACTTCCCACTTGTGTGAGAATACAGAAGTTACTTTCTCACAGTATGGGGTGGGGATAGTAGACGGAAATAGATCTGAGATGCAGGAAAGTGCAGACCACAATAATAATGATGGTTGCTTGTCATCATGAAATATTTCGTAACTGGGCAGGGGTCAGCTGATTATTTTATCAAAAGGGACAAATGCTTCCATGTTTATTAAGAGCAGGCAAGTCTAGTACACCGGCCTTTCCCAACCTTTTATCAGGGATGGTGTCCTTTCAATGTATGGAACATCTCCAGGCATCCCAGTCTAAAATGTAAATGTTAAAAATGATGTGGGGTCCCCCCCCAATTCTTATTCTAGAACCCACAATAACGTTGAATCTATGGATGTTAGAGAGGTCAGATACAAGTGAGGCTCTTGGCTTCATATTCTACTGAGCAGTTACAGGGAGTGTGACTGACCTTCCATCAATGGGGATCGTTACTAAAATCAATGATTCACCATCAGGAAATGACTAGTTCATACTGGTTTGTAAGGTCAGGTAAGACCGACTATCTCTGTATTAAATAATACATGCTTCAATGTGTGTTATTTTATTAAATGAATTACGGTAAATCAATTTGCCACCAACAACAGGAGTGATATGGTGCCCCATCATTGGTGTCAGTGGGAGGAATGATGCCCCAACGTTGGTGTCGGTGGGGGGAATGGTGCCCCAACATTGGTGTCAGTGGGAGGTATGGTGCCCCATCATTGGTGTCAGCGGGAGGAATGGTGCCCCATCATTGCTGTCAGTGGGAGGAATGGTGCCCCATCATTGGTGTCAGTGGGAGGAATGATGCCCCAACGTTGGTGTCGGTGGGAGGAATGGTGCCCCATCATTGGTGTCGGTGGGAGGAATGGTGCCCCATCATTGGTGTCAGTGGGAGGAATGGTGCCCCATCATTGGTGTCAGCGGGAGGAATGGTGCCCCATCATTGTTGTCAGTGGGAGGAATGGTGCCCCATCATTGCTGTCAGTGGGAGGAATGGTGCCCCAACATTGGTGTCAGTGGGAGGAATGGTGCCCCAACATTGGTGTCAGTGGGAGGAATGGTGCCCCAACATTGGTGTCAGTGGGAGGAATGGTGCCCCATCATTGGTGTCAGTGGGAGGAATGGTGCCCCATCATTGGTGTCAGTGGGAGGAATGGTGCCCCATCATTCATGTGCATATTAGGAATAGTGCCAAATTTTTTTGGTGTCAGTGTGAGGAATTGCGCCCCGTCATTGGTGTCGGTGGGAAGAATAGTGCCGCAAGGACCAGTTCTATATAAGCAGAGTATTCTTGTATTATGATTATTGATTAGCGCGGTGCGTCTGCTTGATGCCATTTTTATTTATAGTATTAGCACGGCAGCTTTTCATCTTTTATATTTGTTTTTTATCACTTTGAGACAGCTTCCATAGCGCAGAATGTCTTTATAATTACCGTATATACAAGCAGAGGGCCATGGTTTGGGGAGCACTGCAATAACAGCTGCCAGGCATGTAGTTTTCATGACTGCATCTACGCCTCTCTGGCCACTATGTCATTTAGCTGCTGAGCCCTCCCATCTCCAGCCATTATTCACAGTGCGGAGTGGCTATGAAGAAGAAGGGGTACAGCTTGTTTAAAGGAGAACTATGAGGCGAGTGAAAATCACTCAGCCTCATAGTTCTAGCCGACCTGTGACAATGAAACTGTCACAGGTCGGCTCAATAGATCGGAAAGTGAGCGAACACATAACATCGCTCGCTCACTTCTCGATCCTGTCCCTGCAGAGAGCCGTGACTGATTCCCCCCTCCCCTGTCCGATCCTCCGGCGCTGACTGGCGGAACGGATGGGGGAGGGGGCGGGTACAGCTTACTCTGCCTCTAGATAGGCAGAGCCAGCTGTCACTCACGCCGCTGGGTGGATCCAGACAGTAATGTCGGGATCCATCCCAGCTGCGGCGTCTCAGTATACCGCGAGCTGTAGCCCCCCCTTTTCCCCCTACGGGGAAAAGCCCTGACCCCATAGTTCTCCTTTTTAATGTAAATTTCTCTTCTTATGCCTGTACCTGATCTTTCATTTCACGCTTTATCTGGAGCTCTGCTTTAAACTTGCATCTGATCGGCACTTCATTTCAAATGACAAGGTCCGATTATCTCCTGCGTGTTGGCGTACAATCGTTCTCTGTCATCAACGCCGTGTTTTCTGCAAGCTCATACATTTCAGAATAAATCAGTCAGTAAGGAAATGTATTGAAGTATTTGTCATTATTTCCTTTAGAATGTAAAGTGCACATTGTGCAAAGGCATCGGTTCATCAATGTCAGGGGCAGTCAGGAAGTGTCGGCATCTGGAACGAAGCACGCCTTGCCAGCAGCCAGGGGCCATATGTAGTTGATATTATATCTAGCGAGGAGCAGATTATGACTGCCACCACAGGATATTAATGCACTCTGACAGGACTGCTTTTGCCAATGGGCTCCCAGCCACAGTTCATAAGCTGCACTGTCTGTACTGCGTTGCTGCCAACGGTAGTGACGTTGCCGAAATTCACATCAAAACTGACATTTCACATTTGCAGCAGGGTAATTGTCGGCATTACCTGATCACATTATTAGTCTGTATCGACAGGCTTTTGGGCTTATGTTGATGGTATCTGTTTGAGATGCTTCGGAATTATTTGACCTTGCAGCAAACAAATTGTAAACCGGCTCAACCTGTAGCCCGATGTCACGCATAAAGCGGGAAATGCTGGTCCTCAGGAAAGGCAGTCTGCCTCAGTTCACAACAAATATAACGCAGGTTCCGGGACGAAGCGTCATGCTCTGATCCTTTATTAAATATCAAATGAGCAGTTCACAACATAAAACCGATAACTCTTTTCAGCAACACATTGCTTAAGTCTTAGGTCAGTCAGCCACGTATGTCTGAAACGCGTTAGTGGGTTTTATGATGTAAACTGTTCATTTGACATCTAGCAGAGCATGAAGCTATGTGCCAGGACCTGTGTTGCACTTGACCTGCTCCAAACAGATTTGCATTTCCATTGACTTCTATGGAAACACGAAACCTGTCTGAAAGGAACAAAACAGCCCCTTATTTTGAGTAAATAGGTATATCTTACTCAACCTAAATATTATTATTATTATTATTATTAATAATAATAAATATGTTATTTATAGGGATCTAAAGCCTAGGCACCATAGATTACATGGTCCGCTTTATCAGGAGCATTTTGGGTGCTTCATATCATTAGAGACAGCGAAGAGTCTTTTTTGGTCAGACATATCCTGTCTGGTAGACTTGAGGTGAGATAAGAGGATCAGCAAGTTACAATTGCTGTGCTCCATCACTAAGAAGGAAGCAAAGCTTTCAAATATATAGAGGTAATATGGCTGCCTCGTGTACATACGATCACATGACAAACTATACATAGAAATCAGGTTTGTAATACTTTAGGACCCAGTTCACAGCTTGACTTTTTATCGCTCCTTTCCTTAAGTGTGACAACACTCAGCAAGAGGAATACTGTTGTTTTCAATAGCCCTGTTTACATGTCCCTGTGTACACAAGCTTCTTTTGGGGCAGAATTGTACGTTTTGGCCTCCTGGACTTTAATGGGAGTGCTGGGATGCTCAAATTGTATCGCATGACACCCAGGACATGCAGTTCTGACATGAAGTACCAGCTGCGGAGGAAGTTCTCCTTACCTCCCACTGACACAGACAATGGGACTTGCCCGCACCCCCCTCCTCGACTCTGTTTCGGTAAGTTCCGGTGTGTATCCGGGACTGACAAGTTTAATAGGGACTGCTGACACGTTTAGTGCCCATGCACACAGAATCCAAGGGCTGTCATATAATGGACAGGGACCTCTGACACTTGTAGTGCCCTCACACACAGGACTGTCATATAATGGACAGGTCCTGCTGAGACTTGTAGTGCCCTCACACACGGTACACCCAGACTGTTGTATAATAATTTTATGACTGTCCTGTGTGTAAGGGCACTGCAAGTGCCAGCAGGCCCTTCCCATTATATGACAGTCCTGTGTGTGAGGGCACTACAAGTGCCAGCAGTCTCTCATGTGATCAAATTGGGGTTTTCTAGTTTGTTGACTGCATTAAAGTATTTTCGGGGGTTCTCTCTTCGGTATGGTACTTGCAGAGTCCCTGCCGAGTTTAACAGACCTTCATTGAGAAGACCTGCCAGTACCTCTAATGGTATTAAAACAGGAGTCCTGACATTACTTCTAATGGCCCACACAGAATCCAGTCCGGTAAGATCAATGAGCTCCATAGAATCTGGACCAGAACATCCACAGTGCCCTGAAGGGAGCTGGGCATGTCGTTTCTGATTCAGAGAGGTATTTAAGCACAAGCTCTGCAAGGGGCTGGTGCTGTGTCTTCAAGTCCACTTTCTGTCCATACAAAAGCTATAATACTGTTGTTTGTTTCCTGTTGCTGACCCGGACTGTCTGATCTCTCTTCGCTTGTTGCCTGACCTGATTTTCTGCCTGAACCTGATTACTATACTGTCTCCTACCTTACCGATTGACTACTCAATGCTGCCCTGCATTGTCTGACCACTCTCTGTTAGCCGCCTTCCTCGACCCCTGCCTGGATCCAACTACGTCCTTGTCACCTGGGTTTGTCTCCTACCTACTGGCTGCTGACCCTGACCACTCTTTGTTAGCCGCCTTCCTGGACCCCTCCCTGGATCTGACTACGCCCTTGTCTGGCTTTGTCTCCTACCTAATGGCTGCTGACCTGGACCATCTGACCACTCTCTGTTAGCCGCCTTCCTGGATCCGACTACGTCCTTGTCGCCTGGCTTTGTCTCCTACCTACTGGCTGCTGACCTGGACCATCTGACCACTCTCTGTTAGCCGTCTTCCTAGATCCCTGCCTGGATCCGACTACGCCCTTGTCGCCTGGCTTTGTCTCCTACCTACTGGCTGCTGACCTGGCCCGTCTGACTATTCTCTGATTCTCTTGTCGGGATCTCTACCTTTTCCTGACCGCACTCCAGATTACTGTCTTCTCATTGGAGCCCTTCTGTTCTGCTCTACTCTTGGTGGGGCAATCCTGGGGGCTGCGACCCGGTATCAGCAAGCAGAAACCCATCTCCACCATCAGGAGCTCTGGTAAAAACCGGCTGGTGCTTAGACTCCGCGCCTCTCGTCAGCCTGTATCACCTGCCTGAGGGTGTCATCACAACACTCTTCTGTTGCCAGTTACCCAGAAATACTGAGCTTTTCACCAAGTCTGGCAGAGATAGCCTACTGGCTACAGCTACTAAATGGCAGCCTCCACCATGGGCAATGTGTCATTTAATTGGTTATCATAAAGAAAGGACAGATCGAAGTAGGACATGTCCTACTTTTACCACTCATGTCCTCATGTCCCTAATAGCTAGGTTTTTCTTGCGCCCTTGGAAGCAGCATCTTTGCTGTAGCTTAGAGAACACATGTTATGTAGGCTTGTCGAACTCTTCCCATTATCCGTTTTGTTGCAGTAGAAGAAAAGAGAACTAGTAAGAGATCCCTGTGTACATCTAAACTTGGCTTTCTAGCTCTCCACATGGAGTTTCCTTATCCAGCTTGTGCATCAGATAATACAGAACAATGGACGCTCTATCCTATGATTGCCAAGGATCAGACCTATTCCATTCCACTTACAGTTAGGTGGTTGCTGACCTGCCTTAAATTACTCTAAAGATTGCTATCATCCTTCCGTGTACATGGTAATCTGAACTTGCAGACCACATCAGATACCCAGACACTGCCGGGAAGAAGGGAGGAGCAGAATGTGGACGGCTCTAGCACGACGCGTTTCGTCCATAACTGTAAGGACTTTTACATATATTTTATTATTTTCAACAAAGATTAAACAAAAACAGCAAATGCATAAAACGTAGTACGCCGAATCCAACTAAGATGCCAATCATCACAACAATAGACATTAGAAATCCATGGAAAATACTGGAAATTAAACCTGGGCAATCAAGAAGCGCGACAATCCCAGCTGATCCCAAAGCGGAGTGGCTCCAGTGGCTCTGAATTCCTGCTGACACTGTCCTTCCTTCTGGAGGGGGGCTACTTCTGTTTCAGATGGTCCCTCTGTGTGTTGTAAAGTAGTCACCGCTCCAAGTTTGCTCCCATGCTGAACTACATTCCCAATACAAATTAGTAAATTAAAAGTGAGATTGTAGTCCATCACAGGAGTGAGCTTGGAGCGGTGTCTACTTTACAACACACACAGGGACCATGGGGAATAATATCACATCTAGAGCCTGACGAGGATTCTGACCCTTCCTGAATTCAAAGCAGGAGAAAAAGGTTCTGGCTGGGATCGGGTTTTATAGTAGACATTAAAATTCAGATTTCACATTCATGATGAATCATAAGCGCCCATTTCCTCTTCCTTCCTGTGCGATCACTAGGACTGGTATCAAACTCAACAAAGACGTTAACCCTTTCCTACACTATATGTGTTGTATTGTTTGTTTAGCAGGGTTGGGCAACTCCGACCCTCCAGCTGTGCTTTAGCTACAAATCCCACCTTGCCTCTGCCTATGGGAGTCATGCCTGTAACTGTCACGCTTGCAATGCCTCTTGGGACTTGTAGTTTCATAACCGCTCCTGGTTTATGGCAACCTTTTTGTACAGTTCCCATCCCGTAGAATTGGCAGGAAGTGGGGGAGAAATCTCTCCGCAGGCAGCAGTTAACGTAATGTAGTTTCTAACCCTCCTGCCACTCTATCTAAATCTAAAAAGAAAAGTGTATCTAAACCCAAAACGGTAATATGTAACAGCTTACCAGACTTTAGATATGGTGGCTGCATTAGTTTTCTTTTTTCTACTGGTGATTCTGCCAGTAACCCACTTTCAGTCCTACATGGACAACACTCACTCACCCTTTTGTATCAGGACTACGGAACCCCACCCCACTCCTATTGCCCATAACATAGAGAGTAGGGATGCACCGATACTAGTATCGATATCGGAACTGAGTATTTGGGCGAGTACTTGTATTCGCCCAAATGTTCCTGATGCCTATCCAGATACCGGAACTTCCGGTATCAGGAAGCCAGGCGGCGAGTCATTACATCCTGCCCGGCTTCCTGATTAGCCGGGAAGCCGGCTCCATGCTCAATCGTCACCAGGGAGCATGAAGCTGGCTTCTCGGACAATCAAGAAGCCAGGGGGCGGGCAATTACTCGCCCCCGGCTTCCTAACTGACCGGGAAGCTGGCTCCATGCTCGAGGGAGTGACGATGGAGCCGGGTTCCTGTCCAATCAGGAGCATGGAGCCGGCTTCCTGTCCAATCAGGAAGCTGGGCGCCGTGTGATTACCCGCCCCCCAGCTTCCTGGTTGGCAAAAAAGCTGGCTCCATGCACCTGGTGACAAGGGAGCATGGAGACAGCTTCCTGGCTAATTGGGAAGCCGGGCGGCAGGTCGTTTCATGCCACTCGGATTCCTTATTGGGACTTGCAGTATTGGTATCGGCGAGTACTGAAAATAAATAACAGTACTGGATACCGAAAATGCGGTATTGGTGCATCCCTAATAGAGAGGTGTGGTTCTATAGTTCTCAAAAATGTAATTGAAAAGTCACCACAGGAGCACAGAGAAAACAGAAAGATTTTTGGCAATATTAAGAATTTATTTTTGTTTTTACTTAAACAGATATAACAAAACACTTTGAAAGATATATTTAACAGAACAAAAGGGAGCAGGTAGGAGAAGTTAATTGTTTGGGTCTATATACATTTTTTTAAAGCAGGACTATACTCAGCACCCCTCCACTGAGCTCACTAGTCGGCTCCAACATCATCTCCCGGTCTTCTTTCGGGTTTGCGATCTTCGGCCATCTTGATTGGCCAGAATGAGCACAAAAATTTTTTGCACGTGTGTGTGGAGTTCATTCATCTTGGCGTATGCCAAAATTGTACATGCGCATGCGACACTCAGTGAACATTGTCAGTAAGAAGGGGAACAAGCCAAAGACACACAAGGCTCAATTCACTCAGCTAAAACGCCAGGATAATGACCCTTATGTTAAAATAAGTGACAGTTATTTTGTCCAATGAGATTTGAAAATTGTAGTCACATGACTGAAAATAAATAGCCTTATCCTTGTGTAAGAAGCCTATAGGCTCAAATCGCAAAGCCTAAACACGAGCCTAAGGCAATCTATTTTCTGCCTATAATGTCATTGGCCTCTATTGAAAATAACTCACTTTTTGAAAATAAGGCTTTCTATCCCGGTGTGGTGGCTTTGTGAACTTAGCTTTGGGTATGATCTGCTTGGTCGCCCCTTTTTCATTTATACCACTACAAGCTGAGTATATTAAAAAAAACCTTTTAAATAGTTTTAGAAGTCTAAATGTGTATAAGATTTGAAATGGTGAAGTTTTGGAGGAAGTAATAGAACATTATCTTCATCTGATAATATGCAGAGACTAGGCGGAGGGCGTTGTGCTCAGGCACCCAGCGCTGTCACATGTTTGTATGGAGAGCATGCTCAGCCTTTCTTCTCTAGTTGTCAAATGCTCTGGCGGGGGAGTGAAGGTCTGGAGCAGAGGTTGACAAACTCCGGCCTTCAGCTGTGTTAAAACTACAAATCCTATCATGCATCTGCCTCTGGGAGCCATGTCTGTGGCTGTCAGTCAGTGCAATGCCTCATGGGGTTCATAGTTGCACCACAGCAGGAGGGCCGAAGTTTGGTGTATCGGGTAAAGCAGTTTTACTTGCCTAATCCCCGCTCCTCTGGCAGTCAGCGCGCTCCTTGACTCCCCCAAGCTCTGGCTTGTTGACTGTCCCTTGGTTTCAGAGCTATTGGTGCTACATTGAATGTGGTGAAGTCAACAGGCCCTGACTGCTGGAGTGTAGAGGGGAGAAGGCTGTGGGTTCCGGTCATGGAGCCTGCAGGAAAGCAGTTTTACTTTCCTGATCCCCGCTCCCCCAGCAGTCGGTGCTCTCCTTGTCTCCCACAAAATTTAGCTTGTAGACAGTCCCTTGGCGTCAGAGCTATGGGCCCTGCATTGTATACATTGATGTCAACAGGCTCTGACTGCTGGAGCTTTAGAGGCTATGGGTGCTGGTTGTGGAGCCTTCGGGAGCGGGGTTCAGGTAAAGCAGTTTTGCTTACCTCATCCCCACTTCGCCAGCAGTCGGTGCTCTCATTGTCTCGCCTAAGCTTTAGCTTGTGGACTGTCCCTTGGTGTCAGAGCTATGGGCCCTACATTGTATGTGATAACATCAACAGGCCTTGACCTCATAGGGGGAAGAGGCTGTGGGCGCTGGTTATGGAGCATATGGGAGCGGGGATCTGGTAAATCAGTTTTACTTACCTGATCCCCGCTCCCCCCACAGTCGGTGCTCTCCTTGTTTTCCTCAAGCTCTGGCTCGTGGACTGTGCCTCAATGTCAGAATTACGGATCCTTCATTGTATATGATAACGTCAAAAGGCCCTGACCACTGGAGTATTAGGTGAGGAAGAGGCTGCGGGTGCCAGTCATGGAGCCTGCAGGAGCGGGGATCAGGTAAGTAAAACTCCTTTTCCCAGGTTCCCTATATGTAAATGGGCAGTTAACCCTTTCAGTGCAGAGGCGGCCCCACTGTAAGGGGCCAGTTTTTGGTTTTCCCCCAGAGTTAGGTTTCAAGGCAGCCTTGTGGTGTAAACAGGGCACACAAATGTTCTCTATGTGCCCTTGTGGTGACTGGCGTTGATCAGGTGTCAGGCGTGGTACAAAGGAGCCCTGAAGAGATTTTATCTTTCAATGTAGCGATAAGACGAGTGAATAGTTTTACAGCTTTAGAGTCCGCAAACAGCATTTCCTCTTTTCACCTTTATTGCAGAGCTCCAGATCCAAAAATATTCTGCCGTAAAAAGATCACTTGTAAGGTAACCTGTCATTGTGAAATAGGAAGTGAACCGGCACTAGAACCCTCCCGTGTCTCGTAGTATGCTATGGGTTCCTCTCACTTGGTCATGCTTAAAGAGACCCTGTCACCATCTTAAACAATTGCAGGTTAAAGCACAGAGTAATGGAGTATTTTAAATGGTTTTGTTTTTCCTTTTCATAAACAATGTTTTATCGCAATGGGCCTCGGAACTTGCTGAGGAATTGACACTCCATAAGGAGTGGGTTACCTAGCACAGCCCCCTCCTTCCTTTCACATGATAGTCCACTCTTCTTCTGAGAGTGCCTAATTACTCGTTGTGCTGGCCCAGCTCCTCTGCCACTCCCTTCCCCTCTCTACATAACTTTTATATGTTGCTGCCAGGAAGAGGAATACTATTCAATGTAACATGAATGACAGCTTTGAGCCTGCTGGCAGTGTTGCCATGATATCCAGGCTCGAGGCTACCACCGCACTGCAAGGGTTATGTGCTTGTTTTTGGTTCAAAAATAAAAAAAGTTATACTCGCTGGAACCTCGGACACGGCTGGCTGTGATATGGCTGTCTCCTCCTCCACTGCAGCATCGGCATCCTCACTTCCTATGCACTGTGTACTGGATGTGATGATTTGGGGATCTTAGACCGCTCCGAAGGTCATGTGCAAGCCGGCTCCGAGGGTCATGTGGGTATAACTTTGTTATTTTTTAACCTAAACCCAAACAAGCACTTTAACCTTGCAGTCCCACTGCAAGGGTTAAAGAATTATTATTCCTCACGTTTTTTTGCATATTGCTACTGCTAGCAAACGGCAGATGGAAAACATTTTGTTTTTTTAAAGTTAACAAAGGGTTTTAAACTTACCTGTATCTCCACCTCGCGCTCCCGTCTAAAGATCTGAAGGGGGGCGTGGCCAGGCGCATGGAGCGGTAAGACGTGCTTTAGCTCGTCTCCCGCTCACAGGGCACTGAACACAGGCAGACAGCAGCCATCCGCTCTCCCCTTTGCCGACCATGAGTGACCGGAGGAAGAAGGGGAAGAAGCAGCATAAAACGGGCCCCATCTGAAGATTCTTGGGATGCCGTACAGGATCATGGGGCAGGCGCATGCGCAGTTCAGATCTTCGGCTGGGAGACAAGAGGAGACGTAGGGTAGGTCAATGGAGGCAGTGTGCACCCGCACAGACTCCATGGGACAGGAAGAGACAAGAGTCTACGGTGGATCGGAGACCGGCACCAGCACTGGAGAGACTCCTGAAAACTACTGGAAAGAAGAAGATGATCGGATCAAGAGGCGTCATTTAAAGGGTTATTAACGAAGAACTATGGGGTTAGGGCTTTTCCCCATAGTTCTCCTTTGGGTAACGGGAGGACACAAACTAGCGTCCTCCCGTTACCCTAAGCTCAGTATAACGCAAGCTACGGCTTGCTATATACTGAGACGCCGCAGCTGAAGCGTATCCCGACAATTATGTCTGGATCCGCCCAGCAAATACTTGAAAAAAAACAAAAAGTTTTTAAAACAGGTTTAAACTTACCTGTGTCTTTGCCGCATGCTCCCGTCTGAAAAACCTGAAGAGTCTCGGGCGGCCGCAAAGGACCTTGGGGCGGGCGCATGCGCAGTTCAGATGTTTGACCTGGAGACGAGGAGAAATAAAAGATAAGCCTTTGGAGCAGCGTTCACCCGCACAGACACCGTGGGACATCAGAGAAGAGGAGGACAGAGGAGTCAGCGTTTGATCGGAGACCAGCACCAGTGCTGGAGGGACAGCTGAAAACTACAGGAAAGAAGAAGATGATCGATTAAAGAGACATCATTTAAGGTAAGTCCTGACACTGACATTGGGTGGGGGGAACAAAATAGCCTTTAATATCACTTTAAGGAAAGTCCTTAAAATTTTACTTAGAGAAAAGTTTACTTTTAAGCGTTTTTTTATTAGCATGTTAGTAAAGAAGCGACCAGAGAAGGCAGAATAGGCAGATTTAACTTCAGCTTTAAATGGAGGAGCCGCCATATATTCATACTGAGGTGTCAACAATATTATCTCCCTGTCCACCATTTATTACATATACATGAATGCCATAAGGGATTAGTAGTCACCCAGCTGCTCTAGAAAATGTTGTGCAGCCATTTAGTAGTGCGGGGCCTTCGGTAGTGGAAGACATAATGAGCCAACATTCGCTGGTTTGATTGACATGAACAAGACACAAACAGAGCAGTACATGGGGCAGCATTGCTCTCAGTATTTCTTGTCATTTCATTAATTATTGCCAAGTTGTGAGCGCTGCATAATCTTATGTCTAGTTCCAGATATATATGAAGTAATAATTGCATATACTGTGGGGGGAATTTATCAAAACTGGAGCAGAAGAATCTGGAGCAGTTGCCTATGGCAACCAATCAGCTGCTCTCTTCAGTTTGTTCAGTTAAGGTTTGAAAATGAAAGGTGGATGCTGATTGGTTGCCATGGGCAACTGCTCCAGATTCTGTCTGCTCCAGTATTGATAAATTCCCCTCTGTATGTTTGGGGGGTTTAGGTAATTTTCAGGCCTAAATTGTGCATTATGTGTGCAAAACCCGCCTTGGCAGCGAAAGGATTAATGGGCTCCTAAATCTTTTCCTTATTCTTGGCTGGCGCTCTGCTTTTAAAGTAAATCTGGTACATTTACCATATAAAACATGAGCACGATTTTTCAGGTAACTAAGACCGCATTGACTCAAAATAGAACACTCCTTATCAGAATAAGAGTTGATTCCCCTTTCTAGGAGAATCCTGCTAATCGGTCCAGGCCCTAGACTTGACTTAGATCATCCGCTTCTGAAAATAGCATGTGTAGGTGTAGAAGTCAACGTATTGTGGAAACCCGTTATCCCGCCTCAGTCGTGTCATTTGTGGATAATATATGCTTTCAAGCTTTATTAGTAAGCGCATAAGTATAGACAAGAAGCCGTATGAATAGTCTTGGAAACCATGGAAACTCGGGGACCCGTCCGTGTGTTCTACCGCAATCGGATGACTTCATCTATAAGTCGGATGGTTAATGCATTAAAGAGGTTGTTCATTTCAACAAAAATCTTCCCGTAAGAGCTGAGTGGCATTTGGCTCGGCTATTCGGCTCGGTACCTCCGAGGTAGCGAGCAGAATAGCAAAACAGTTAAATGAATGCAAAAAAAGTTGAAAAAATATTTTTAAATTTTAAAAAGTTAGGAAAAAAATATATATTTTGAAGGGGAAAAAAAGACGCACGCCAACCCGACCACACACGACAAACTTCTGCCGCATAATGACGCATCTGACAGATGGCGGCAAAATAAAAACAATTGGGCGGAGCTAGCGGTGACGGATACCTCTGCCCAGTTGTTATTGTTTAATGACAGATCAGCGTCCCCAGGTCAGGGACGCTGATCTTTAATTACAACTGGGTGGAGCCAGCCGTGAGATCACAGCTGGCTCTGCCCAGCTGTCATTTGCGTGGAGATCAGTCAGCTTTGGCCGACCTTTCTCCACGCTTTGGGTGTCACTACGGCTCAGCCGAGACAAAGCATATGGATTCGGCTCGGCTGCTGTACAAGCTATAGTGAATAGCCCGTACAGCAGCCCTTCAGTTCAAATGAACCGAAGGGGCGAAGCACACTGCCCGTTCAGCATTGCGGTCATCGCAAGCCCGCCCCTCAGGGGGGCGGGCTTGCGATGATCGCAAGTACGATCTGCCTGTCCAAGATGGGCAGATCGTACGTTTTTTTTCATTACTTTACAAGGTCTTGCGATGGTTGTAAAGTGTATGGCCACTTTAAGACTTTTAAATATCAAGGAGCAGCATCCATTGTAAGAGATTTCATCAGCATTTAAAATATCTTAAAATCCTTTTAACTTTAATATCACTTTAAGTTCTGCGTTGTGAATGAGTTGCATGTAACAAATATAAAGTAGGTGTTCTCCCAATTGGGCTGCAGAAGGGGAAGTACACTTCAAGCATGCTTCCTCCTACAATGAGGGATAGCTCAGATTCCGCTCGCTGAGCTGTAGCTAAAGCCGGAGATTTGTAGCATTGACTGGAATGTTCCAGTATTGCTGTATTGTGAGCGCTCTCCTTAATGGACTCTTGACTTTTCACTTTTTAAATGCCGCATCTGTGAGTATGAAAATAACACACTCATCCCCCGTCCTTTCCTATATAAAAGAGCTCATACTGGAGTGCTTTCCTTGCTTTTCAATACACTCCAATTGAAGCCATCGCTTTTATTACAAGTGACGTTTTTCAAGTGTTTCTTTGAAGTGCAGCAGACACTATTATGGGGGATAAAAGGATGCATCTGCAGCTTCGCCCTTGGCCAGGTCTCTAAAAGCACGCTGGAGAATTGGGGGGCGATGTCAATTCTATGTATTATCACAAGAAGAAAAGGTGCATTCAAACAGCGCTTCATGAAAAAGTACTAACTCAGTATTGCCTGGAGGTGAACGTCGGCCAGTTCCATTGCCAGATGGTGGTTTGATGAATGAGCATTTTGGGATTCTGGTCAAATCTAGCGATCATCATTTAAAGGAGAATTCCAGGGTGTGCAATAATTAAAGTGACATTAAAGTCACATTTTTTCCCCCCTCCCCCCAATGTTAATGAAAGCACTTACCTTAAATGATTCCTCTTAATCCGATCTTCTTCTTCTTTCCTGTCCTTTTCATCTGTCCCTCCAGCGCTGCGGCGGGTCTCCGATCCAGCGCTAACTCCTCTGTTTTTGCTGGCACTTCCTGTCCCACTGTGTCTGCATGTGGGTGCACGCGTCCATAGACTTACCTTGTGTCTCTCCTCGTGTCCCGGCCGAAAATGCGCATGCCCCGCCCCAAGATGCTTTGCGACCGCCCGAGGATTTTCACGTTTTCGGACGGAAGCGCGCAGGGAAGACAACCTCTGTTAAAGCGTTTTGTGTTTTTTTTTTTTTACACTTTTTGCATAGATCTACTGCTTGCTAGCAGTAGATCTATACAAAAAAAATGGAGGCTTTAATTATCTTTTAAACCTTGCAATGGGGCTACCCCCCACTGCAAGGGGTAACGGCTTGTTTTGGTCCAGGGGCTGGAATAGCGAAAATATACTCAACCGATCCTCGGTCCTGCAGCAGTCAGCGCTCCTCCTTTTCTCCAGTTGTGGCGTCTTCATGTCTAATGAAAGTCAATGGGTGACGTCATGGACCACTGGGGCCCTGGTGAAAAAGAGGCTGTGGGGACCGGTCTAGCTGCGATCCATGATAAACATTGTGTATAAACTGACAGCGGCACATTCTAGTTGGCCACAGTCACTGTTCGGCCACCAATTTTTGGAGCGGCTCCTTGGACCATAAGATGAAAAATTGACTTTTGTGGAATGGGGGGGAGGGTTCCTTTTAAAGCAGAACTCCGGGGGGAAAATTCTTAAACCCTTGCAGTGGGGCTACACCCGCACTGCAAGGGTTAAGTGTTCATTTGTGTCTAGGGTAAAAAAAAAAAAAGTTATACTCACCCGCTCTTCCAAGCCGGCTTGTTCTTAGACCATTTCCTGGAGCCTCTCTCCTCCCCTCTGCTGCAGCGATCTAAGGTCCCTGAGTCATCATGTTCTATACACTGTGTATTGCTTGGGAGGACGCTGAGGGACATACTATTGCTACAGTGGAGGAGGAGACAGACAGGAGGGAGCGCTGTGACAGCTGGACAGATCTGAGGTTCGGGTGAGTAGAACTTTTTTTTTTTTGTTAACTTGGATACAATCATTTAACCCTTGCAGTGCAGGGATAGCCCCACTGCAAGAGTTTAGACTTTTTTTCTTCTTTAAAGTCCTTATGGGAGAACTCGGGTCATATATCCTATTCCATTTAAGCCTGGGTATGTATTATTATTATTGTTATTATTATATAGGATTTATATAGTTTGCATTATCGATGCACCGATATATCGGCCGCCGAAACATATCGGCCGAAAATGGCACTTTTGGCTAAATGCCGAAAGTGCAATTTTTGTGCCGATACAGCGACACATCCCTGGTTTCATTCCTCCCTGCTGGGCGCTGCTCTGTGTCCCAGAGGGGAGTAGAGAAAGTGACAGTCGGCCGAGCGCTGCGGGAGGAGAGTGCTGTCAGCGGCCGGTGTCTCTCCTCCCACACCGCTCAGCCGCCTATCACAGTCCGGCAGAGCGGTGTGTGGGTGGAGACAGCCAGCGCTGTCACAGGAAGCTGAGCTCTCCTCCTGCACCGCTCGATCAACCTCCTGTGACGGCGTGTCAGAGAGGAGAGCGAGAGCAAACACTCAGCGATCGCTGAGTGTTTGTAGATAATGATCGGACATGGTATGGTTACTATATCCTCAATTATGAATGAATGGGAAGTGATCTCCATCACCTCCTGTTCATTCATAGATGTAGTTATAGTAACCATACTCTGTCCTCATCTTATCAATGAACAGGAACAATCAGAGGATTCCAGAAGTTGGGAGGGGCTCTGAAGAAGTCTTGTAGGCAAGCATGGGAGAGTTGATGAGGGAGCCAGAGATCAGGAGGTCTTGGGAGGAGTGAAGAGGACATTTAGAGTGATATATGATTCGGGGTTGGAGGAATAGCTTGGGGGCAGAGTTGTGGATGGCTTTGTAAGTGGTTGTTAATATTTTTAATTTTTATTCTTTGGGCAATCGGAGAGCCAGTGGACGGACTGGCAGAGGGGGGATTGCAGACAGTGCTTGTTCAAGCGGAACTCCAGTCACAAAATAAATAAAAAGGAATCTTTTGCTTTTAATAATAACCCTTATCCTGGACCTGTTTCCTCCACTAGATGTCTTCAGTCTTCCAAGCTGAATGACAGTCCACATCATTGAACCAACTTCTTTTGAGCCCTGGCTGTCATGGATGCGCCTCCCCAGCCTGTGACCGGACAGTGAAAGGAAAAGCAGCCCAGTGATGAGCTCTCTGTCACTCTGCTTTTCTGGTCAGCACATGAGCTAATAGGCATGCTTCTCCCTCCCCCACTCTGAGCTCTTCTGTACAAGGACTGCAAAAGGCTGATGTTAAAGCTACGCTAATGCTATGCTAATTAGCACCCCCTGCACTGCAAATGATAATCGCTCATCTAGTAGTCTTGGAGGATAAGAATAGGGTGATCTTATTTCTCCTCCCGCTGTGTGACAAGTTTCACAAAGCCGCTAATCTTTGCCGCTAAAGCGTTTGCGCACTCTGACTCCATGTACTGCGCAGCGATCATGCATCGTATGGGAGGTCGCTGAGGGGGATCCCAGGAGCCAAGAAGGGTGACACCTGCAGGGGGAGTGAGGAATAAAGGAAATACTTCACCTTATTCATCACCCCCTGGACAAAAAGAAAAAAGTAACCCTCGAGGGGGGCTGCAAGGTGAATTTGTGGTGTACTTACACGGTCTGCATTCAGAAAGTGCATTCATGATCATTTAATGAATACGAGGGCTGCATTATTTGTTTCCTATCTGCCTAGAATTCTGCGTAAACTTCTCTCTGTATCTAAAATAAATTAATTCTAGATGTAGAAAATGTTCAGCCTTTTCTGACAAAGAAACGTGCTTGTCATGTACTTCCATATCTCTGTCTGGAAACGTGCGAATTTGTGCTTTGCACGTAGCTGGCTCTTGTCATCAGCTTGTCATAGCTCAGTAGATTCCAGAAAAGCAAGGAAAAGTACTAAGCTCCGGCTTCAAGGAAATGCCTCGATCCACAGAAGAAAAGCATGTTTGCAAGCCGTTTTAACTGCCAAAGGATTTGTCATTATGTTCAGCCGGTCTTGTGATTCACATAGCCCTGCCGCAGAGCCCTCTGACCGCTCTTTTTACAGCTTCCTGAGTCATCAGTCTTTTCATTGGATGGAGTTGATGATGCTAAATCGGTATCTAATGGGTGGGATGGAGGTCTGAGGTGACACAGGAAAGCTGAATAAAAAAATAATGTTGACACCTGACTGGTGATGCAGTATGGCAGGAATATGTGAATCAGAAGACTGGCTGAACACAATAACAAAACATTTGGGAGGTGTAACCATTCACATATACACCGATCAGCCATAACATTATGATCACCCGCCTAATATTGAGTAGGTCCCCCTTTAGCCACCAAAACTGCCCTGACCCATCGAGGTATAGACTCCACTAGACCTCTGAAGGTGTGATGGCACCAAGCCATAAGTTGCAGATCCTTTAAGTCTTGTAAGTTGGGAGGTGAGGCCTCCATGGATCCTCAAACCATTCTTGACCAATTTTTGCAGTGTGGCAGGGTGCATTATCCTGCTGAAAGAGGCCGCTGCCATCAGGGAATATCATTTCCATGAAGAGGTGTACTTGGTCAGCAACAATGTTTAGGTAGGTGGTATGTGTCAAAGTAACATCCACATGAATGGCAGGACCCAAGGCTTCCCAGCAGAACATTACCCAAAGCAACCCAATGCCTCCGCCGGCTTTCCTTCCTCCCATAGTGCATCCTGGTGCCATCTCTTCCCCAGGTAAGCCATCCGGCCATCCACATGTAAAAAAAAACATGAGATGTCAGACCAGGCCACCTTCTTCCATTGCTCTGTGGTCTAGTTCTGATGCTCACATACCCATTGGTAGTGGGCGCGGGTTAGCATGAGCACCCTGACTGGTCTGCGGCTACATAGGACCATGCGTAACAAACTACGATTCACTGTGTGTTCAGACACCTTTCTATAGGAACCAACATGAAGTTTTCTCTAGTCACCTTCCAGGACAGCATTAGAGAGATAGGCTCCTCCCACTGGAAACAGGAAACACATCACCCACACCTAGAATAAAAAGAGTACCAGCCTAGCACACTTCAGTTATTTTGTGTTTCCTCCGGCCGAGCAGGACATCGTAACATTTGTTATTTTTTTCCTAGGCCTACGTGCTAGTGAGCAGGGGCTTCCCCCCAACAGGGTACAGCAGCGGGTCAGGGGACCTGTGGTACCTATGGAGGGGGGCTTCCGGGACAGCCCCAACTGTCCAAAAGAAATTGCCTTTAGTTTCCCGGCATAAGTGTATGCAGGTTAACTAGCATGTTGGTGTAGTCCTTAAACCCCTGCCTCAAGTACTGTGTGTGGCGCTCCTACCTGATCCGGGTGATTCGGTGGTGGCCACAGCGGCATCCCCTGGTCTCTGTATGGAGTTGGTCGGCCGCTGGAGACATGCAGTGCGGCGGCCCTCGTGGAGACAGGGGGAGGGAGGAGACGAGCTGTAAGGGCGGAAGTGACGCGCGGCGCGGGCGTCTGACGTCACTTCCGGGTGCGAGGGTCATATGACCCGGCGTCTCCAAGCCTCAGTTAACGCTCAGCCACGCTACAGATGGCCAACACAGTGGAAGCAGGGGGTCGCAAGGCCCTTGCGGTGCCCACACACGCAAGGGGGGGCACCAATGGTGGGGCACAGGAGTTGGAGGGGCCAGGGGGCTCAGCTGGAGACTCTAATACCATGATGGCATCAATTGATCTGGGGGATCCTGGTGCCGGCAGCTCTAAGGTAAGAGAGGGGGAGTTCCCCACTCCTTTTACCGGTTATTTTCTCAGTGTTGGGGGCATGAGAAATGGGGTGGACACAATGTTGGTTTGACATGGCTTGGCCGTTTTTTGTGTCTTGCAGAAAACAACTGCAGCAAGTCAGTCAAGTAATAAGAGATGTGCACAATGCAATAGAAAGTATGCAGCCGCATCTGAAAAGACCCCTATGCCAGTCCTGCATTGGGAAACTGGTGGGATGAATCCTCCAGCATGTGCAAAAATCTGTTGGATTCCATGCGGGAAGAAATGTTGTCCACCTTTCAGTCGTTCCGCACAGTTAGTCAGGAGACGGATCTGACTGGTAGCCAGGCTGTGGCAGTCCCCTCATGTTCGGGAACGCACATTCCCCGTCAGGCGGCCTCATGAGCAAGCATTGTTTCGGAGAGGGCGGCTACGGTGTCGGAATCTTCCGCTGACTCTGGAAAAGATGCAGGGTCAGAATCAGGAGAAGACACGGGACTATCTCAAGGGGGATATTGGTTCCCCGTGGAGGAGACCAATGAGCTCCTCAAATCGGTATGGGATACGTTGGGTATCTCCGAATAGCAAGGGGAACTGTCTATACATGACAGATTATATAAAGGGGTACAGCCCAAAAAAGGCCGCACGTTCCCAGTTCACCAGTCTATCAAGGACGTGGTGACCACAGAGTGGAAAGATCCAGAGCGCAAGGTGTTTTTTTCCTCCAAACTGAAAAGAAAGTTTCCCTTTAAAGGGGAAGACTCGGAGGTGTGGGAAAAATGTC